>NW_007377832.1:45338-92585 GCF_000475195.1 Diaphorina citri | reverse complement strand
TTGAAAGAGTCTCTCCTATTTTTTTTTAAAAAAAAAAAAAAAAAAAAAAAAAAAAAAAAAAAACACTACAATAAGTTTTATAGCAACTCGGAAGTTTTTTTTTTTTTACAAACTTGCACCAAACAGTGTTTTTCAGTAAAAGTTTATTTTCCCTATGAAAATAATTCTAAACTTTTTATTATAATAATAACATGTACAATATAGGATGAGATCGAGTTCTTTCTTCTTCTTCTTCTTCTCCTTCTTTTTACTTTCTATTACTACATTATAGCGGAGCTATACTAGTAATGAAAGTATTGCAATCGGTCCAAAGGTTCAAAATCGGGAAATGGTTGGAAATATCCGTTTTGGGATCCCCTGATGTCAAAAAAGCGATTTTTAGCCCATGGTCTGTATGTATGTACCAATTTTTGGACACTTTTTAATGATCCCTCATTACATGGGGAGTATTTTAAGACAGGAAATTTTCGACCAAAAATCGGCCGCCGTAGGCGGCTCAGGCTCGGGACGAAAAATTTTCATTTTTTTTTTCTTTCAAATACGTATTCCGCAAATGTAATAGAAAGTCGTGTGATGTTCACACCAGATTTTTTCCTTTCCTACTTTCCTATTTTGCAGAATAGTGCCTCCTAATAGGTAATTGATTTTTTTTTTCTGTAGATAATAATTATATTCTTATTAAATTGTAATGTTAGTTGATGTCATTGTAAAGAACAAAATAAAATTACATTCTTTGGAAAAAAAAAAAATAGATTTTAATGACATGGTAGGATTCTCACATAGGTACCTATAGTTGAGCTCTTCCACCCAACCTGGACATTACTGAAATGTCATCCATAACAGCTCGTGCTGCCCCATTACTGAAGTGTCATCCATAACAACGCGTGCTGTCCTATTACTGAAATGTCATCCATAACAGCGCGTGCTGTCCCGTCACCCGTCCACATATCAAACAAGCACAACGTTAATTAACTTCAATGATCCATCGCCCCGTCGGGAACGGGTGCATTCGAGGTGCTTTAGCCGCTAGCTGATATCTCATTAATGGCGTGCCCTCATTTTTTTTCTTATTTTTTTTTTTATGAATATTATTATTTTAATCATTATTATTATCATTTTTTATTACAGTAGAACCTCGATTATTTCAACCGGGGGTGTTGAAATGATCGAGGTTGAAATAATCACTTTCTATGATCTTTTCCTCTGATAGTTATCACTTTCCATGATCTTTTCCTTTGAAAGATAGAAAAATACAACCGATTTTGGAGTTGAAATAATAGAGAGTTGAAATAACGGAAGTTGAAATAATCGAGGTTCTACTGTATTATTATTATTACATTTATTACATTTTTTATCCCGTAACTCCGCCACTGGGAGTCTAGAGTGTGTGGCATCAGAAAGCTTAAAACATATTTATACTTTTCGTTTGCCTCGCATACCGCAGATCCCTAGTTTTACGAGCATACTATATCTCTCGGGTTTAGTATTCGTCTGGGTACCGTGTGTCGCCGAAGTTATGTCCCGGGTTTTTCAAAGAGCTCTGTCAAAAAACATCTTCAAGTAGGTACCTACATCACAAAACCACCTGAAAAATGTGTGAAAGAGTGTAAACTAGGGAATATTTAATACAAACACTTAGGGCATGGAAGGAGCACAGATTTTCTTGTTTCTGGGAATCCAAAGAATTTTCTTCTGGGTATTCGTGACCTTCTGGTGGTTCAAGTCCAAGCCATTAATATTTTCATGTAGTCCTTACTTTAAAATCCTTTCAAAACCGTGAGATAAATATGCGAGGTACATCTGTCTCAAGGAAACAGAAAGAGCCTGTCTCGCGGACACGGAAAGACCTCTGTACTACATGATGTAAGAAACTCATAATCCTTCTGGGTCTATTTCTAACTCAAGGCCGCGAAATAAATGTTCTGTGCGAAATAAATGTTCTGTGCAAACTTACGAGTAGATATATATGTATGTAAGTAGGAGCTTGAAAAATGTCAAAAAGGCTTAAAAGTTGACGAACATAAAGTCGACATGAGAGTTTTGAGACTGTAAACTAGGGGATGAAATACTTTAGCCTCAAGACTGTGAACTTGGTAGTAATATTCTTCAACCGTACCTGGAAGTCTTGAACCAAGCTTGTAAAAGGTTTAGAGGAGATCACGGTGTAAATTGGTTACATACATACACCGTACGATTGAGTCATTGAGGCAAAGGATTATTCGAACGAAGAATTCCGGTCGAAAAGATTATAGCATATGGTCGATGAGGCTCCAGCCAAGGATGAGTATTAAATAAGTAGAGTTTGGATCTAAAACCCACACCCCGAAACAATATCAGGGCTCCCTAATTTCGTTCGATCCTTCGCGGAAATAGCGACGGGATTATGATAAACAGGGAACTAATACTTCCCGGCTCGCTCTTCCCGGAAGTTTTCCGAGTCCATCCTGAATGAAGTAACATACACGGGAGTCCGGGAGTATAAGTTAAAAATGATGACCCTACCCCCAGCTCCCCGAGTTTCGTTCTAGTTCCCCGGGCTAATTTATGACTTTTTCATTTAAATTTATTAGAATTTTCGTGTTCCCCCCCCCCCGTGAACCCGAGGAATGTGGTGAAATTTTGTGCTCAAATTGAGCGAAATAATGTTGTGTATGTCGGAGCTAGTGCAGCAGGTACATACGACATACATAAGTATTTGGACATACACAGGTATAGGTACGACATACATAGTAGGACATACATAGTTACATAGGTACGACACACATACATATTTCGACATACATAGAGGTACGATATATTATACATTAATTATTTGGACATGTTTATTTAATACATCGGTACAGGGGTAAGTTTGGTCAACATATTTCAAACCCCTGTGAAGTGTTACTGTGTCATCCCAAAGGGTACTTACTGCTTGAATAAAAATATGCCTAAATAATTAAAAAGCTTGTCCAAGTCCAAACTTTGACCTCTGATTGTGTCTACACATAGTCGACGGCCGTCGATTGACGTCGACTGAAACCATACATTACCTGGACCACATAGATTCAACAACACCTCGTCGATCGACGCGGTCGACTATGTTTGGACACAACTTAATAGGAGAGGCTCGAACTCTCATCTCAGATATTATCTGGTGATAACAGACTTTGAATTGAAGTGTTGATGGACATGGTATATATATATATTTTTTTTTTTTTAGAGGTTTGACAGTGGGAGCTGTAACTGCTATGGTCTTATCGTCCCGAAATCGAAGAAAGAAGGAAGACAGGATAGGAGAAAGCCAGCCGTTCCGAGAACGAACATTATCCCAGCAGGACAAAATCCGCCCCGGGCGGGAATCGAACCCGCGGCCTAGCGCTTACAAGGCAGACGCACTACCAACTAAGCTAACTAGGCTGGGTAGTATGAAGTTTAGACGCTCGAAACCTCGAAAGATTTCAGCGAAATCGACTAATCAACAAGTGCTCGAAAATTTGGAAATAGCTGTCTGTACCCTGTACTCTGATGTTTTCTGCGTAGGTTATCCAAATTGCCACTCCCCTACTCGACAAAGTTGAAGGATAAAATGATTAGACACAAGTACCTGGTACCTATACGCCCAATGTAAATACGCTCTTGTGTACGTACCACTTACGTAGGTATCTTAACCAAATTGAAAGTCAAAAGGTTTTGAAATACCTCGCCATGTACCCAGTAGGTACCTATGTACTTCCCCGTGCACTTTTTTGTGTGGTAAATTGCGAAGTAGCTCAGGTAGGTGGTTAGGGTAGGTAGAGAGCCGTTTTTAGCCCGTCCTTCCTTTATTATTACGATAGTAATAAAAAGGTATAAGGGACGGACTATTGTATTCGCTTCGGTGTCTGTCTGTCTGTCCCCATAGAAGGACTTATCTAAACCTGGTCGACGTATATATCAAATTAAAGATCTTTTTACCAGGAACACGAAAGTGGTGGTGCAAATTTTGTCCAGAACACCAAAAAGAAGAAGAAAAAACTGGTTTTTGGGGGATTTTTTTCACATTTTCTCACACAAATGAGCTCTGATCTCAAAATTTGTCGCGACGACCTATAAACTCAAAGCAACTGGTTTTTGCGGGATTTTTTTCACATTTTCTCACACAAATGAGCTCTGATCTCGAAATTTGTCGCGACGACCTATGTACTCAAAGCGAGAAAGTTTTCGATAACACTTTAGTCGATCATTTAAGACCGGTTTTAGCGTCACCTATGTTAAGCTACGCCGAGAAAGGCCAATAAATGGATGGGTGACTTAAACATTTTATTGGGAATAAAGGGAGAACGGGCTCTAGTCTTGATTTTAAATCATTACATGAAAGTAAAATCAAAAAATCAAATCAAGAATGATAATAAACTGAATATTAAACAAATTAGGTAGGTATAGGTACTGATCGAATTTACTACGGGCTAAATAATTCCCGGAGGGACGGGCCCAGCTTGTTATATTACGGATCACGGGTAGTTAGGCACTCAGCCTTTAAAAATGTCAGGGTACTCGGACCTTTTTACTAAACAGGAACCTCGTAGTGAAAATCCCGGGCAACGGTGTACGTGACTCAGCGAAGGTATCTCTTACTCACCATCAATTACACCGTGTGACTCGCTAGTTAAAACAGCAATTCAACTCATTATCACGATCATTGTTACCGGGAGGGGGAGACGATTTTCACCTCCGGAAAACACGACGCGAAACTCACGCAAGTGAAAATCAGTGAATCAACCGATGTCAAATCTTGCATCATGCAAAAACTTTGCCGTAACCGGTTTTGCGATGGCTCTCAGAAACCCGAACTTGGATGGTAAGACAAGCGACGTGTTGAGACGAGTAAGCCGGAGATCATGGGTTCAAGTCTCAACTTGTGCTGAGTATGGTACAACAAAGAAGTACAGGGTTCCCTCAGTGATGGGATAATATTTACGAGGGTCGAGGAATAACATGAAATACCTACCTAGATATCATCCAATATATATTCAAGTAGAAAAAAAAAACATTATTTATCTATTAAGTTTATGTACACAATGTATTTTAATGTAAACTAAAACCAAGTTAGGTAGAAGATACCTAGTATAAAATATATATCAATAAAAATAATTAATCAAACATTATCAATCAATATCAATATAGGTACCTATAAACATTAGCATTAGTGCCAAGACACAAAGTTCTAAATGAATCTGACTGAAATGCTGAATTTCCCAAGAATCTGAGTAATCTGAATTTGACTGATTCAATTGAAACTGAGTACGAGCTGAGCAGCTGAGCTCACTTCCCCTCTAAATCAATCTAGACTTCGAGGGGACCCTGTTGTATATTTTTATTTTCGCCCTTGAAAACAGGGGAAATGTAATTGAATGCATTAAAAAACTTGGCAACCTATCCAATGAAGAAATAGAGGGGATATATGAGGGGAAGTTAAAGTAGGAGAAATTCTCACAGCTGAGCAGTGGAGCTGAGTTCTGAATATTGCATCAGTCGTCAGTCGATAAGAATTTTGGATTAGTCTTTCAGTCAGAGTTCAGAATTCCACCAGTGTAGAGGTAGCTGTGAATGGTTTGTGCTTTTGGCACTTAACTTTGTGATCTAAGGCATTACCGGCCGGCTAAGTTTAATTTTCTATTTAAAAAAAAGTAGTGATTAAGTCAAATAAATTCAACAAAATGGAAGTTTTACCAAATCCTGTAGTTTTTGCTAATAATTATGAAGGTAAGATTTTAAAAAAATGTCAAACCAGGGGTTCGAACTGCAATTGTTTAAAAAAAAGTTGCTGAAATTAATTTAAATATAGTTTGAATTCATAAACCAACTTAATCTATCTTAAAAATATTACATAATTCTTCAAACAGAACGAAATACAAAGCAAAACTAGGTGTGAGATTTTTTCTCTACACGCGTGTACTGACGTTCGGATTTTTAACGCGTGTACTCACGGGTTAATACCTAATTGTATGTTATCTTTGAACTTGTAAGTTCTCACTACAGCATAGTTGCAGGGTTAACTCTCTAGTTTTTCGTCTGAAAGGGATGAGATGAGTGGTATGAATGTCTAATTAATACGAACCCCGATCCCGAAACAAGAAACACAATTTGGGATTGAAACCCCCTAACGGGAAGGCGGAAACAGAGAGGTTTTTTGAGTTGCAAGAGCTCAAGTGTTTTTGCCTCTCTTCCTGTGCTTTGCCAACGTTACGCAGGAAAGTGGGATCTTTGGGTTATTGAAGTTGACATCGCGGTGGTGATGCACGCGGGACGACATGTGTCAGGAAATTAGACGAGAAAGGAGGAGTCATGAGATGAGACGAAACAGGACGTGTCAGAAGATGAGATGAAACAGGACCTTGGGATTTTTTTTTTTCTAGGAGACGAAACAAAATAAATTTCTCATCTCTTCGTGCATCACTATCGCATACAACACGTAGACCTGTATACATAGGTATGTGTGAGACTTTTCAGAGCCGACCAATGCACAAAAAGCCCACTCCGAGGCTAAGGGCAAACAAACCTAAAGGATGGGTTAAGCTACTACGAATCTACGAGGGCCGCCCTTAGACCTGGTAAAGGACCCAAAAGAGGACTCCAAAGACTTCACGGGGAAAAATCTGATGAGCAAGCTCCCCACGTAAACGTGTTTGCCAAAATTCAATCAAAAACTGGGCCGACTGCCCGCGGGGGTTCTAACAAAACAAATAGTAAGGTAGGTACCTATGTAGGTACTCCATAGAGAGGTATAGCAAGGTGAAAGAGATGGGAAAAACAAAATAAATTTCTCATCTCTTCGTGCATCACTATCGCATACAACACGTAGACCTGTATACATAGGTATGTGTGAGACTTTTCAGGGTTGACCCATGCACAAAAAGCCCACTCCGAGGCTTAGGTGTAAGGGCAAACAAACCTAAAAGAAGGGTTAATTTTTTTTTTTTTTTTTAAGAGGTTTGACAGAAGGAACTGTAACTGCTATGGTCTTGGAAATCGAAGAGAGAAGGAAGACAGGATAGGAGAAAGCCAGCCGTTCCGAGAACGAACATTATCCCATCAGGATAAAAGAAGAGAGAAGGAAGACAGGATAGGAGAAAGCCAGCCGTTCCGAGAACGAACATTATCCCAGCAGGATAAAATCCGCCGCGGGCGGGAATCGAACCCGCGGCCTAGCGCTTACGAGGCAGACGCACTACCAACTAAGCTAACTAGGCTGGCAGGATGGGTTAAGATTCTACGAATCTACGAGGGCCGCTCTTAGACCTGGTAAAGGACCCAAAAGAGGACTCCAAAGACCTCACGGGGAAAAATCTGATGAGCAAGCTCCCCACGTAAACGTGTTTGCCAAAATTTAATCAACAAGCTGGGTCCGTACCTCCGGGAATTTTTTAGCCCGTAGTTTATTCGATCGTGGTTAAAGAATACCTATGTACCTACCTACGGCTTAATGGTTTTCTGGACAAAATTTGCACCACCATTTTCGTGATCCTGGTAAAAAGACCTTTAATTTGATATATAGGTCGACTAGGTTTGGATAAGTCCTTCTATGGGGACAGACTGACTGACTGACTGACTGACGGACAGACTGACAGACAGACAGACACCGAAGCGAATACAATAGTCCGTCCCTTATACCTTTTTATTACTATTGTAATAATAAAGGGAGGACGGACTAAAAACTGGGCCGACTGCCCACGGGAGGTTCTAACAAAACAAATAGTAAGGTATGTAGCTACTCCATAGAGAGGCATAGCAAGGTGAAAGAGATGGAAAATCGCAAAATTGAAACTACAAGGTATAGCCTCCATGACAAAATGAAATTTGAAACTTACAGCTGTGGTCTGGTAGCTGCGGTAGGCTTAAAATTCAACGCGTTAACCTGAAATAACCTTAAATAGAACGTTAACCTTAAATACAACGGACGAGGCTAATAATAAGAGAATTTTTTTTTTTTTTTTAAATATCCCATTTTCTCCCCATATCCCATTTTTCCTTTTGATATCTTTGCTATAGAAACCTGATCCTAACTTAGATATTTGGAGGGGGGGAAATGGGAAAAAAATATACCCAAAGAATTTTCATCCCTTTTTTTGGTGTGCTTTTTATTTGTTTTTATGGGAGATAAAAAGATTTTTGACCCAAAAAAAAGTAGGGAATATTGTTTTTCCCTTAGCCTTGTCTGGAAATCAATAGGGATACAGCATCTGTTGTCAACCCAAGCATATCTACATAATTCTTATTTTGGCCATGGGGGAAAGATGGCCTGTCTGGGGACTTTTGTCGTGATTATATCGAGATATCAGTTTTATTTTTTAGGGTATAGGGTTAGCCTAGTCGTAACGCGCTCGTTCTCAGAGGGTCCTGGTTTTTAAGCCCACTATTCTTCGTAGAAAGAAGAAGACGAAGAAGAAAAAAAAGAAGAATAAGGAGGAGAAGAAAAAGAAGAAGAAAGAAAAAAGAAGAAGAAAGAGAAAAGGAGGAGAAGAAGGAAGAAGAAGAAGAATAAAAACTAGGTAACTTCATGATAATACTTCTACTTCTCATACGAGTATGTAGGGAAAAAGTTGGAACTTTTCCTGCCGCATCTGGGGGTAGGAGAAGAAGAAGAAGGAAGAAGAAGGAAAAAAAAGAAGAAAGAGGAAGAAGAAGAAGAAGAGAAAGAAGAATAAGAAGAAGATGTCGACGACGACGACGACGACGACGACGACAACGAAGACGAAGAAGAAAGCACTTGTATTTCAATTAAATATTTCAACGAGGTACCTACTTTCCAGTGCTCTCGTGTTGACCTAGAATTAGAACCTGACTATTGTGTGATTTGTGTGTCTTCTCTTCCATTTGATGAGGGACACTTCAACTCCAGCGCTCGTAGAGTCAACACCTCTCTCGCGATTAGGAAGGAAAGTAATGTAATCGGGTCAAATTTTCGATGGTCAGTTTTTAGTGCCAAAACACGTTTTGAGGTCCCTGGAGCCTAAATCCCATGTTTGGTCCGTGTGTCTGTCTGTCTGTCTGTCTGTCTGTAAACAAAATATCTCGAGAAAGGTAAGAGCTAGAGACTTGAAATTTGGCATCCAGCTGTCAAATGTGACAAGGATGCGACACGAAACTTGTTTGGTTAAGATCGGTGCAACGCTTGGCGGCATTTTGCCGCCCGTGTGTCTGTCTGTCTGTAAACAAAATATCTCGAGAACGGTAAGAGCTAGAGACTTGAAATTTGGCATGCAGCTGTCAAATGTGAAGATGGTTAAGATCGGTGCAACGCTTGGTGGCATTTTGCCGCTTTTTGCGGTTTTTGGTGTAATTTAACAATATCTCGGGAATGGTATGAGCTAGAGACTTGAAATTTGGTATGTAGTCCACAAATGTGACAAAGATGCAACACAAACCGTTTGGTTAAGATAGGTGCTGCGGTTGGCAGTATTTTGACCGCATGAGCTAGAGACTTGAAATTTGGTATGTAGTCCACAAATGTGACAAGGATGCAACACAAACCGTTTGGTTAAGATAGGTGCTGCGGTTGGCAGTATTTTGACCGGTTTTCGACCGTAAACAAAATATCTCGAGAACGGTAAGAGCTAGAGACTTGAAATTTGGCATGCAGCTGTCAAATGTGACAAGGATGCGACACGAAACTTCTGGTTAAGATTGGTGCAACGCTTGGCGGCATTTTGCCGCTTTTTGGTGGTTTTCGAACGTTTTTTGGCGGTTTTCAGCCATACTGACTAAAAGGTTAGAGATATTGTAAAAGTTACAATAGAACAACACCCAAATAAGCATCATTCAATAGGATAAGGAAAGTCGTGTGATGTTCACACCAGATTTTTGTTATTTCTAAAAATATTGACGCGGTTCGTCTACAGATACCATTTAAGTGATAAAAAAGTCGCAATTTGGATGTATCCATATGGATACAGTGTCTTTAATGTGACCTTATCCATCATTCAATAGGATAAGGAAAGTCGTGTGATGTTCACACCAGATTTTTGTTATTTCTAAAAATATTGACGCGGTTCGTCTACAGATGCCATTAAAGTGATAAAAAAAGTCGCAATTTGGATGTATCCATGCATCATTCAATAGGATAAGGAAAGTCGTGTGATGTTCACACCAGATTTTTGTTATTTCTAAAAATATTGACGCGGTTCGTCTACAGGTGCCATTAAAGTGATAAAAAAGTCGCAATTTGGATGTATCCATATGGATACAGTGTCTTTAATGTGACCTTATGTTACTCACCTAGAAAGGTACAAGTGAGCTGACTCAAAGCCACACTCATTATGCTTTTCGTATGAGTAGCTGCCATGGCTACACAACTCAGACTCTTCTTTCCATCAAATAACCACAGCCGGATGCTATTATCCTTAGAGCCGGACAGAAGTAGGTTCCTATTGGCCAAGGAGGTGGCTAGAGTGAGGACAAAGTCCGTATGCCCCGATACTAGGGTGCAGCTCATGTCCTTGCGGGCGTACAACTGAAGGTGTGGGGTGTTCGATGCCACGACGATGTGGGAATCTTCTTCGCCTGTGAGGAAAGAGGAAAACATTCAAATCTTTACTATCTTTGGCATGCTACGACACAGACCACACGAGTCTAATGTAGCCGTTGTTTCATTGCTACAAAATAAAAACGGCGATGAAACACTCATAAAAAAAACATCCATCCATCCACTTATTGCCCTATCTCTAGAAGTCCAACACCTAGAAAGCTGAAATTTGGTAGGAATATTCCAAAATATGTTTCAGATGTGCAACAAAAGAGGATTTTGCCGAAATCTCAGACAACCTGTTAGTAGAAAGTGGCGAAGCTCAGCCAACCTGCTAGGAGAAATAAGGAGCTAACTTAGGCAAGGGCTCATAATGAATCATTAAATACAACACAACAATGCAGTTCTTTGTGTTATTATGTCACAAGTACTGCATACATTCGCTTCACACTGCTTCGCACAATACGAACTAGCGGCGAGCTCAATCCATGCTGAGAAAATGGAAAATACATTTCAAGTAAACAAATAATAATATTGAAAACGAAAAGACTTATTTAGACGAGGAGGATTCAGCTTTAAGTTTAGTGTGCATGCGAACGAAATGGTACAATAAGAAATAAAATAAAAAGCAAACTCCGTGACCGAGTGGGTATCACACTCGACTTGGACGTCGGAGGTACCGGGTTCGATTTTTTTTCGGCTCCGTGCTTGGAGTTCGGGGTACAGTCAGCCTCGTGGGGACAATTGAGTAGCTACTCTATCAAGTAGCGACCAGTGGGGCATTACAAGTCAAAGAACCAGAAATAATTCATGATTGATTTGAAGTAAAATAAATAAATAATAATACTAAGTGGTATGTATTTGAATCTGCCTCTCTCAGACTCAGATGATTCTTCAAACTTACCTATTTTGTACTCTGCTAAGGTCTGCAATCAAGGTAGTTTGGAAGCCCAATGCTATAACTATTCCATTGATACATCCCTGATGTCTCCTTTTTGCCCAAATTTCAAAATTTGCCTTTTTCAGCAAAATTCTAGCAAAAGTTCCCCCTACAGAGTGTAATGGAAAGTTAAATTCCCATGCTTTGCCGTAGTGACAAGATTAAATGTAACCTGCTATCCGCTATCTTTTTATATTGGTCCTTTTTTTTCACATAGGTTTTCTATAGCGGACACAACAAAAGGCTGCTATGCTCCAATAGGTAAAAATTTACCCACAATCATAACCGCGCTGGTTTCATAGTAGTGGAGAAGCGACTTTTCCCCGCCCGCGAGGACGAACGTTTTCCCGCCCGATTTCGACTCTGTCTCATTGCTCAAATGAAACACAGCACACGTTTCAAGACTCTCGTAGGCCGGGTAACTCCTGAGCTGTTTCCTTGACGACAGGTCCCAAGTGAAGAGCACTTTATCTCGGCCACAGCTGAAATGGAACGAAGAGGCCAATGGTTAAGTAAGTAGTTAATTCAAATTTAGCCCATCACAAGTACAATGTACATACTTGGACTTTAAGTAGCGTGTCTAAAACATTAGCGTGATAGCTAAAGTTTGTGTCAACTGAGGAGGAATCAGCCAATAAATCTCCAATTTAGAGAGGGCAATGGTTAAGAAGATAATTTAAATTCAATCAATATACATGACACTTCTTTCGAAGAAAAAGGATATTTCAGTCCCATGCTGGCACTCTAAATAAATTACATATTTTAAAAATAGTAATAGTAGTAGCATAAGCTCAAAGACATGACATTTTGGAACCTATAATACAGCGGACTTTTTTATTTTTTGCTTCAAATAAGATCATTGTGATGTTATAGGAATGCTTCGTCTACATATTACACAATTATTACTAATACATATAAATATCTTCTTCAAAGGTAATTTTTAGTTTATTTTGACAGATAAAAAATTGAATCAAGATTTCCCTCATATTCATTTTAGGGGAATTGAAACAATTTTGTTTAGAAAAAAAAAAGTTTTGTTGGGGGAGGATTGTATCAATGGAGCAGAAAGAAACATAAGAACCTCTTATGTCCACGGAGCACGTTCAATAGTTTAAGTCCTCCTGTGGTACTCCAAACCTTCACTGTCTTATCCAGTGATCCAGATGCTAGAAGCTTGTCATTTGGGGACACCGTAACACAGTTAATGTCCTTCTCATGTCCTATTTCCGTACTCTGGATGTCGAGTGGCTGTGGGGAATCATCCTTGGAGGTGGGGCTCAACTTCTTGGGAAACTTCCACAGTTTGATTGTCGTGTCTTGACTGGCAGACACTGGGAAATAGGATAAGTATAAGAAAGATAAAAATAAATTATTTTTTGAAGGTTTGATAGAGGGAACTATAACGGCCAAGGCCTTATCGTCCTGGAAGCGAAGAGAGGAGGACAGGATACCAGAAAGCCAGTCGTTCCGAGAACGAATCTTATCCGTTCAGGATATAATCCTCCCCGGCCGGAAATCGAACCCACGACCTAGTGCTTACAAGGCAGACGCACTACCTTCCAAGCGGGTTCAATTCACGCCCGGGTTTAGTCGATCAACGAGATGAATCTACGTTGTCGAGGCCGTGTGGACTGATCAGTCGTGGCCGGTCGACTATGTGTGGACACTGGACACACCTTAACCCTTATCCTGGCAGAGATTTTTTTCGTCTTTTTTTGACGTAATTCTTCATGTGAGTCTGGAGTATTTTGTGTGAACATCTCGAGGTTCAAACTTATACAGAGTGGTTCGTCAGAAAGATCACTAAAAAACATGTACACTAAACTTTATTAATTCATTTGATCTTGCAATACTTTATTTGGGTTCTAGGTGATATTGATTGACTGCAGAGGAGATGGACCCCTTCACCTTGCACTAAGGCTGGGTCTATAACTCAAATTAATTAAATTAAATTGGTCCCAAGGGCAAGGAAAACCTAGACCCTTGACAAATGGAGTGTGCCTGAAGACATGTGATGTGTTCCAATCCACTTGACCCAATGTTCATCTTCATGGGCATAAAAAAAGTGTACAGACTTACCTTACTACTCCCTGTGTAGCTTTCAAGTTATGTGTACAAGCATGATGTTGCAAAATCCACAGTCGGACACTTGAGTCTGAGCCTCCAGAAGCTAAGATACATCCTTAGACCCTTGACAAATGGAGTGTGCCTGAAGACATGTGATGTGTTCCAATCCACTCGACCCAATGTTAATCTTCATGGCATAAAAAAAGTGTACAGACTTACCTTACTACTCCCTGTGTAGCTTTCAAGTTATGTGTACAAGCATGATGTTGCAATATCCACAGTCGGACACTTGAGTCTGAGCCTCCAGAAGCTAAGATACATCCCCTCAACTTCTTGGGAAACTTCCACAGTTTGATTGTCGTGTCTTGACTGGCAGACACTGGGAAATAGGATAAGTATAAGAAAGATAAAACTAAATTATTGTTTGAAGGTTTGATAGAGGGAACTATAACGGCCAAGGCCTTATCGTCCTGGGAGCGAAGAGAGGAGGACAGGATACCAGAAAGCCAGTCGTTCCGAGAACGAATCTTATCCGCTCAGGATATAATCCTCCCCGGGCGGGAATCGAACCCACGACCTAGCGCTTACAAAGCAGACGCACTACCTTCCAAGCGGGTTCAATTCACGCCCGGAACCTTTGTGAATGGACTTCCAAGACTTCTGAAGCTCTCCATCTGAAAAGTAATACAGATAATTCAGTGATAAAAGCTTTGTGAATAGAGATATAGTAGGTAATACTTAGGAGTTTTAAAGATGAAGTACTATTTTTAGTGAACTTCTCAGTCATTAAGTCAGATCCTAATATAATTATGTAACTCACACTTCAACTGCCTATAGGAAGTTAGGATCTAACTCATTGATTACCTACTTACTTACAACATGGCCCACAAAAAAAAAAAAAGAAAAAAAAATCAATAGTTTTGTTTCTCAAGTACCTATCAACATCCTTCATACTCTCATTCACAAAAAGCCCACTCTGAGGGTTAGGTGTAGGGGTCACTGCCCCAAGGGATGAGTTAAGCTTATACGAATCTACAATCCTTCATACTTACTTCTCCAATCCCACAACTTCAAGAACAAGCGGAAACCATTGACAACTTTGACAAGTACGAGACATACTTCTCCTACTCTTGCGACATCAAGTTTGTCAAACCCCATGCTGTACTTGCTATCAATCGCGGGGAATCCAACAAAGTCCTTTCTGTCAATGTCAAACTGAATGAATGGCTCCAGAACAAACTGTTTGAGTTTTGCAAACAGAAATGGCTCTCACAAGGTTCCTATTCACCAAACCGAGCTCGACTGTTTGAACTTAGCTTCCAGGATTCTTTCAAACGTCTTATCAAACCATTCATTGTGCGATCTATTCGCACCCAGCTTAACCAAACCGCTGAGATCGCCTCCATTCAAGTATTCGCTAGTAATCTGAAGCAACTTCTACTCGTACCCCCTATGCATGGAGCTGTCATCATGGCTATAGACCCAGGATATTCCCATGGCTGCAAGGTTGCCGTTATTGACATAAACGGCAACGTTCTCGTCACAGATACTTTGTATATCAAATTCAACAAACAACCTGACAGAAAGAACTCCATGCCAAG
Source organism: Diaphorina citri (assembly GCF_000475195.1). Classification (NCBI taxonomy): domain Eukaryota; kingdom Metazoa; phylum Arthropoda; class Insecta; order Hemiptera; family Psyllidae; genus Diaphorina; species Diaphorina citri. Next base: position 77,494 of record NW_007377832.1, on the reverse strand, counting down.
TGACAAAGATGCAACCAACTCATGAACTTACTTCAACAGTTCCTCCAGTGTAGAAGGCTCCATGCTCTGCCTCGGGAACAAATCTGAAAGACAAAAAATAATGTCAATTTTCAGCAATATTATTTCACATCCCAAATAAAGGAAAGTGGTGTGTTTTTCTTTTCTCTGAGAGTGGGAGTGAAACGGAAGGACTGGGGAGTGCAGTCTAATTGTGGATGAAACATACTACATATCAACTTCAAGAGACCACTTCTATGTGCAGTTACAAGAGAATCACTATCAACAGCTACTGTGAATGTCAATATATCATCAGTGTCTTCCTCGAGAGGTTGTGAGGGAATAGAATGATCTACGGCACCCGTGCCAATGGAGAGTACTTTGATGTTGTTGCCACATTGGCACAGAAGGTGAGTACCATCAGGGGACCACTAGGGAAATTAACAAATGAACATTTAGATTAATATTAGGTACATAGGTAATATTCCATTATCCATTAGCTTATTAAATTTTTTCCTGATTAACTTCACTTACTCTGTGTATTTCAGGTCCTCTCACCTTTTGAGTAAGTAAGGTACTTACACTTCTTTCTGCTTTATTAAACTCATGATATCATTGCTGTTGTAGTTCAAACCAAATTGATTGGATTATGGTTTGTGCAGCTCATGCAGTTGTGGCAAGTGGAAGTAATTGGTATCTAATACAAAAATAGAGATTTCACAATATCACTATGGTAATGGGTGGTTTCTAGATTTCAGCACAATCTAAAACTAAATTTGTAGTACTTTGTCTGCTGATATTTTAGAAATTTTGAGTATTTTGACAATTTTTTATTTTTTTTCGCAATCGCAACCACATTGGATTTATTTATTTTCAAATTTAAAAAATCCCGCGCTCCAAAAAAAACACGTGCTTTTCCAGCAAGGCTGAAATGGAAACAAATTTTGACAGTGACAGTATTAAGAAGGAGAAGGAAACTGATCAGGATTCTCTGAGGGTTGATCAAGAGATAAATGTCTCAAAGCCATCTGTGAAATCCAACACAGTTAAATCTGATAAAATAAAACAAGTGAAATCTGAACCCATTGAAATTGAAGATGTCCAAACAGGAACACACACACACACACACACACACACACACACACACACACACACACACACACACTATACGGTAGATCTGACAGACGGAGCTGATTAGGTGTACTTCTGAGTTCTGAGGTCTACCTGATAGTGAGTGGCTGGCCATAGAGTTTGATTTTCAATCCACTATTTTCGTTTTTCCCCCCTCAGGTGCATCCATCTACAGTTGTAGTGCGGAAGCCAAGAAAGAATTTCCCGATCTAGATCCGAATGTAGTGAGTGCCATATCTCTGGCCAGACGTCTTCAGGATCCTCTATCAGAACTGGTCAAAATAGAACCCAAACATTTAGGCGTCGGGATGTACCAGCATGATGTACCTGAGAAACAGCTTACGTCTACATTGAACGAGGTAAAACAGATCAGTTGCGCTTACTTGGTGATGTTTCAAAGTCATAGAGCAGGAAAAACGAGGACCAACGGAATTTTTCTTTTTCTTCTACGACTTCTAGATACCGAGATAAATCGATCTAAAAAATACCGGTAAATCGTGAAGTTTGACGTCACGGGCTACGCTCCCGTAGACGATGACATCATAATTCATGACTCCCGCTTCGTTTGTTTGTGCGCAAGCGTTTCTGCGCATTTTGACGTGAAATCTGACGTCACGACTCTTTGAACTTTTTCATTAGAACGGCAATTAAAAATTGAATTTTCGACCTTTCAAAGTTACTTTTTCGGAGTTTTGACCTCAGATTTGGATTTTTCACAACTTTTTATGTAGGAATCGACCTTATATTAAAAATATTTTCCCAATTGCAGCTCCTCCATTTAGAGTCTTTAGACACTTAAAAAATGTATTACTTTACCCGCCTAAGAAACAGCTTACGTCTACATTGAACTAGATAAACTTTAGAATAGATTATACCTTGTTTATACCGCCAGCATAGGACTGAAAAGTTCCTTTTGGAATCGACCTTATATTAAAAATATTTTCCCAATTGCAGCTCCTCCATTTAGAGTCTTTAGACACTTAAAAAATGTATTACTTTACCCACCTAAGAAACAGCTTACGTCTACATTGAACTAGATAAACTTTAGAATAGATTATACCTACCTTGTTTATGCTGCCAGCATAGGACTGAAAAGTTCCTTTACTCTCGTAATCTAACCCGAAGGCGAAAAAAAAAAAGGAAAACAGGATTTGAGGAAGCCAGCCATTCCGAGAAAGAACCTTATCTGTTTGGGATAAAATCCGCCCCGGGTGGGAATTGAACCCGCGACCTAGCGTTTTTGTAAGCTAACTAGGCTGACTATGTATTACTCAAAGTCTTTAAACACCTAGTTAGCCTGTCTTGTAAGCGCTAGACCGATACAGAAATTAACCACTGACTACCTGTGATTTTCAAATATTTTTCTTGCCCATAAGCATACGTTGTATGTATCTATCTACTGTACCACGCTGAGAAAGGAGAAAGTTACAACATCCAAAAGTGTTGGTAGTAGAGGTGTATACAACGGAGAAGTTACAAAAAGTGGTATGTAACTATGTACATATTTTTTTCCCCAATTTTAATTGCGGTCCACAGGTAGTTTCCGAATGCGTTTCATTTGTGGGCGTGGACATCAACTGCGCCTCTCAAGCCATGTTGAGACGTCTGGCAGGATTGACGGACGCAACTGCGGCCAACATTGTGAAATATAGAACCGAGAGTGGCGGCTTCAAATGTCGCGAGGATTTGAGGAAAGTTAAAGGTAAGTAATAGTTTTTTTATTATTATTTTTTTATTCATATACCTAAGCTTTATTTTTTATTTATATCTTGGTGAGGAATAGAATTTACCTTGTTTATAAAATAGACCTGAATAATCCCGTCACCCCAACAAACAAGAGCTGTATTTCCCTTTCGGAACCGGTTCGGCTTTGAAATCTGAATTTTTAATTTCAACACGTTGGCTGTCAAAGCATAGGTATGATGTTTACCCTCAGACCCCCACGTATAAAAACATCTCTCTTAAATGAGAGACAGGCTCTTGAATTTTTGCAATTTTTCCCTTCAAATAAGTAGCAAAATTTCAATGAAGAGACCCCTCTTTCAGCCAATGTGGTCGTGCTATTACTCCCAAAGAGGAAAAATTGGAAAAGGAAAATACAGCTAAGATCTTATGTATTTTACTGTCTAAATCAGTGTTCCCTTAACCTATGGGCCTTAAGTGGTTCACAAATCCCTTAAAATGGTTTGGAGGATTATATTTTTAAAATTGAGTTTTATTATTTTTGTTTTGGTCCAAAAGCCTTTTTTTAACGAAGGTACTTTTATTTACATATTAATCATTACAAACATAACGTTCACAACAAAGATAGGCAATTTTTCCCTTCAAATAAGTAGCAAAATTTCAATGAAGAGACCCCTCTTTCAGATAACCATTTAAAATACATAAACGTCCCGTGGCAGCCAATGTGGTCGTGCTATTACTCCCAAAGAGAAAAAATTGGAAAAAGAAAATACAGCTAAGATCTTATGTATTTTACTGTTTAAATCAGTGTTCCCTTAACCTATGGGCCTTAAGTGGTCCACAAATCCCTTAAAATGGTTTGAAGGATTATATTTTTAAAATTGAGTTTTATTATTTTCGTTTTGGTCCAAAAGCCTTTTTTTACGAAGGTACTTTTATTTATTAATAATTACAAACATAACGTTCACAACAAAGGTAAAAATTAAAAGTAGCAATGCAGCCCTTTCAGAATATTGCTGGTGTTGGGCTACACTATGGGCTTATCTTTTTTTGTTCTATTGTTCTAAATCAGAGGTATAATTTTACTCGATCGGTTTCAGGTATTGGGGAGAAACGGTTCGAGCAATGTGCAGGTTTCGTTCGTATTTCGTGCACCGAACAGAATAAGGGGAAGCAATACAATCCCCTTGATTCTACCTGGATACATCCTGAGGCATACGAGACTGCCCACAAGTAAGTTGATACCAAAGACCAATAAAAAAAAACCTCTCTTGGCCCGAAAAACCTGACTTGGCTCGAAAGCTGAGTGACCTTTTTCTAGTTGAAAAAAAAGCTTAAAAAGTTCGCGCTTCTCTGGACTGTAGCTTTCAGTCGAAGTTGCCCAAGATGAGATTTTCATGATATTTAGGGCATGGGACCTGAGATTAGCAAAGTCAATAACCCTTCTCCTTTTCACCAACCTCAGTGGTGTAGTGGATAACACGGTGGATATTTGAGTCCAAGTCAAGACATCGAATTTAGCGTACATATATAAGTACTTAGGCCAGCCACTCACTATCAGGTAGACCTGATAGTGTAGATTCGGACCTTTTCAGGCTTACCTGTCAGGTCCACCTGATAGTGAGTGGCTGGCCTTAGTGTAATAAGAGGGTAACGCCATTTATGTTCAACACAATAAAAATGCCTTTTTCCCTTCTTCTTTTCAGATTTGCCCGCAACGCTCGCGTGAACCTCGATGATCTCGGTAAAGACCGGTTTATAGCGGCGGTCAACTCGTACATTGGCGGCCGGAGTGCCGAGAGTTGGGCGGAAGAGTATGCCACATCTGCCACCACCATGGGTCTCATTATAGAGGCTTTCAGACAGCCACGGGATTTCGACCTGCGGAATTTCATGATATTTAGGGCATGGGACCTGAGATTAGCAAAGTCAATAACCCTTCTCCTTTTCACCAACCTCAGTGGTGTAGTGGATAACACGGTGGATATTTGAGTCCAAGTCAAGACATCGAATTTAGCGTACATATATAAGTACTTAGGCCAGCCACTCACTATCAGGTAGACCTGATAGTGTAGATTCGGACCTTTTCAGGCTTACCTGTCAGGTCCACCTGATAGTGAGTGGCTGGCCTTAGTGTAATAAGAGGGTAACGCCATTTATGTTCAACACAATAAAAATGCCTTTTTCCCTTCTTCTTTTCAGATTTGCCCGCAACGCTCGCGTGAACCTCGATGATCTCGGTAAAGACCGGTTTATAGCGGCGGTCAACTCGTACATTGGCGGCCGGAGTGCCGAGAGTTGGGCGGAAGAGTATGCCACATCTGCCACCACCATGGGTCTCATTATAGAGGCTTTCAGACTGCCACGGGATTTCGACCTGCGGAGTAAACTCTCCAAGCCATTGTTTAAGAAAGGTGAGATGTAGATTCGAGGCCCATTGACATTTGGGCAGCATAAAGCAGAAAAGAACAATCCATGAAGGGAATTATGAATTGGGGCACGGTTAGCCAAGTGGTAACGCTCTTGCTTGCCATGCAGAAGGTCCCGGGTTCGATGCCCACCATCAGCAAAAATTTGTACTATTTTTCGATTGCAAATATTTCAACGGGTTACTTTTTGGTGTCAAAAGGAAGGACTGGGGAGTGCAGTCTAATTGTGGATGAAACATACTACGTAAGTACTTAGTACACCAGGACAGAAATAAATTAGGTAAGCTGGAGCTTACCTAATTGGCTGATGCCACTAGGTCCTCTCACCTTTTGAGTAAGTAAGGTACTTACACTTCTTTCTGCTTTATTAAACTCATGATATCATTGCTGTTGTAGTTCAAACTAAATTGATTGGATTATGGTTTGTGCAGCGCATGCAGTTGCGGCAGGTGGAAGTAATTGGTATCTAATCCAGAAGTAGAGATTTCACAATATCACTATGGTAAGGGAAGGGGTGGTTTCTAGATTTCAGCACAATCTAAAACTAAATTTGTAGCACAGTGTGCTGAGTGCTGATAGGTATTTTAGAAGTTTTCACAATTTTTGAATTTTTTCGCAATCGCAACCACATTGGAATTGGATTGGATTTATTTTCAAATTTAAAAAATCCCGCGCTCCAAAAAAACACGTGCTTTTCCAAAAATGTTGCCACTACAAAAAAAAAGATTTTATTATTTTTTTTTTTAAAAAAGATTTTAAAAATTAATTTAAATTTATTAAATAGGTACCTAAAAAAATGAGTAAAATTAGGAACATGAATTAAATTCTCATATCCTGATATTTTCCATGTCATCATCAACCTCCATGGTCATCATTCATTTTTTAGGTCCAGTTTGAAATTTAAATTTTCTAGTGTTGGCACCACTTTTTAAGATAAACAAAAATTTAACCGCGGGAATTCAAATATTTTTTAAAAACAGCTGTGACGGTTTATAGGTGTTTTTTGAGCAATGAGCAATGATTGCATATTGAAATGAACTTTGCTTTGTGCTTTCGTGCTTTCTGCCTTTGTAGTCCAAGCCATTGTTTAAGAAAGGTGAGATGTAGATTCGAGGCCCATTGACATTTGGGCAGCATAAAGCAGAAAAGAACAATCCATGAAAGGAATTATGAATTGGGGCACGGTTAGCCCAGTGGTAACGCTCTTGCTTGCCATGCAGAAGGTCCCGGGTTCGATGTCCACCATCAGCAAAAATTTGTACTAGTTTTTCGCAAATATTTCAACGGGTTACTTTCTGGTGTCCTCGTGTTGACCCAGCACCTAAATGGGAAGTATTGTGTCTCTTCTTGCCCATCTGATGAGAGGCATACTACGGGATGGGCATGCTACGACACAGACCACATGCGTCTAATGTATCAGTTGTTTCAACACTCATCTTAAAAAAAGAGGAAAAAAAAAGTTAACCCTTTCACTCCCGCGTCCCTCAGGTATTCAAAGTCTGGACAACATCACTAGCGGCACGGTAGGTACCCCCCTTGAAAAAAAAGGGGCTTAATCTGGCTCAGAAGTGCCGCTGGAAAAACTAAGGCAAAATATGCTCAACCAAAAAATAAAACAATGTTAACCCTTTCACACCCGCGTCAGGTATTCAAAGTCTGGACGACATCGCCAGCGGCACGGTGCTGACGGGCAAAGTGGACAATGTGACTCACTTCGGCTGTTTCGTGGACATAGGACTGGAACGGGCAGGCCTCATCCACATTTCCAAACTGAAGACCGTCACGCTCAAACTCAACGATAAGGTGACTATACCTCAGCAGTTGCTGAATTTATTGGGGTCTTGGCCTTGAGCTTGGGCACATTTTTCAAATGGGTAGAGCTTACAAATACTTTATGTATATTGGATATAAGATATAAGGTATAGGATTACTCTTTTGATGTTTATTTAAAACTTATATAAGTACCTCTGAATTTATTGGGGTCTTGGCCTTGAGCTTGGGCACATTTTTCAAATGGGTAGAGCTTACAAATACTTTATGTATATTGGATATAAGGTATAGGATTACTCTTTTGATGTTTATTTAAAACTTATATAAGTACCTATGACCAACCTCAGTGGTGTAGTGGTTAGCGCAGTGGACTTCGGATCTGGAGGTTGGTGGTTCGAGTCCAAGTCAAGCCATAAAATTTAGCGTAGTGCATTAAGCAGGGAACGACATTTGTGACAAGCATTTACCTATGCTTAACACAATTAAAATTCCTTTATATAAGTACCTATGTATTGTGCCTGTAATGACCACCAAATAAAGGTTTATTTATTTATTTATAAGTACCTATGTATTGTGCCAATAGTAACCAGTAACCACCAAATAAAGGTTTATTTATATTTATTTAAGGTGACGGTGAAAGTGTTGGATGTGGACAAGGCTCGGAAACGCGTGGGATTGGAACTGGTGGAGGTGCTGTCCTGAATATGAATATCCAAGGTGGATGTGAATAGAGGTAAGTGAAGCACTGAAGCAGTGATAACTATACAAAAAGATATAAAGTAGAATAGAACATACCCTGCTTATACTGCCAGAATGAGACTGAAAAGTCCCTTTACTCTCGCAGTCTAAGCAAGGTCTTTTGTATTTGGTACAATATTTTTAAAATTAAATTACACATTTTTAAATAGATCCTTGCTTTTCTTAGTTGATTTCTTATAATATGTTCTTCGTATAAGTTTTCAAGTTCATGTGCTTGTTAGGCCAGTCACTCACCATCAGGTAGACCTCATAGGCTGACCTGATCAGGTAGACCTGACAGGCTGACCTGATCAGGTGTATCTTTCAGGTCTTGATAGTGAGTGTCTGGCCTTACGCTTTGACCATTTTTCTTTCATTATCATGATCCTGTAGGGGAGCTTGTGTTCATTGATCGGCTTATTGTACTCTTCTTATTTCTTCACATTGACTGGGAAGTTGTTTTATTTATTCGACTTGGAATTTGTTGGTTCAACTGGTATCAAGTAGGGGTGACATGGCCTGAGCTATCCTGAGATCCAACGGGGAATCAATCTCGAGACTTCGGTTCTGAGGGATTTCCACTACACCCAGTCTGAAAAGTAAAAGACGAAAACGTTAGTTAAAAGATAAGGTAAAACCTCTTCAATCTTGATGCAACGAGTTTTTTTTATATAAAAGAAATAACCTCGTTTAACAGCTTTCCAGAGGGCAACGTGCTCGTGATGCTTAAGGATAATTGAAATATTTCTTAAGGCTGACAGTGTAAGAGAAGACTTGTAGTTGGGCGGAAGAGCTCCCTCAGGAGAACCCTGCCACTTAAAGCCAGAAAAAGATCTACATAATTTATCTGATCTCTGTGCCAAGTTCGAGCGACTTTGGCTGTAATCTAAAGGCCTGAGCATCGCGAACACTTTTTGAGCTTTTTCAAAGATTTGGCGTTAAATAGCGGCCGAGCCGTATATTTCTCGAGGTCCGGCCCGCGGACACTTTTGATCAGCATTGAATATGGAAGCTGTCTGCAAAATTTGAGCGACCTGTGGCTAAAGGTAAAATCGTGAGAAGTGCTAGTTCCTTTTGAACTTTTTCCTTGTATAGCCCTAAATAGCGGAACTTTGGTCCGGAATAACGGCCGAACCATACCTTCTGGAAAGAGGGCCCAAGGATACTTTTGATCTACATAAATTATCGAATCTCTGTGCCAAGTTCGAGGGACTTTGGCTGAAATCTAAAGGCCTAAGCATTGCGTTGCGAACTCTTTTTGAGCTTTTTCAAAGATTTGTTGTTAAAAAATAGAGGCCGAACCGTACATTTCTCGAGGTCTGGCCCGCGGACACTTTTGTTCATCATTAATAATGGAAGCTGTCTGCAAAATACGAGCGCCATGTTTTTGAGCGGAATACCCTTGCTTCCCCCGCGAGCCAGAATGAGAGCGGTGATCTGTAAACTAAAGAACAGATATAAACTAAAGAACTGTAAACTAAAGAACAGATATATAGTTGATGTTTCTCAGTATATCTGGGGGACGTTAAACAAAGAGTAAACCAGCTTAGTCTGGCTGGGGGACTTTGAACTGGGAGGATACCAGCCTGAAATTTCCCTTGCTAAAGAAAAAGCTAAGGATGAGTGAGAAGGGCATCATGCCACTCGTAATTTTTTTGTAGCCTAAACGAAATTTCAGCTCAAAGGCCCAAACCAATCATCCTAGTCTACTACCCGATGGCAGATTGAGAGGCTGACGAAAAACGCTGACCGGGTCGAAACATGGGAAAAGACAAAGAAGAAGAAGATTTGATTTGATTTGATGTGTGTTTCAAGTTGTACTGGACCATTCTGCATTTAGTTTGTTTGTACAAATTCTCGAACGGTTAGTCTCATTTAGATTAAAGTTGGTTATAACATGAAGAAAATTTACCTGAGATTGGGCCTTTAATACTTACTCCTTCAATCTTCCCTTGGAATCGACGGGCGTGAGCAACAAGTAGAACAACAGAAGCAACACCAGGAACGTAAACCAGAAGAGGCACTTGTTGATCAACATGTCGGGTAGAGTGGGGTGAAAATATCGCGGGGGGTAAGTTGAGACAGGTACGTGTTAGGGTAGAGAGGGGTTAAAATATCAAGCGGGGAAAGTGGAGACAGGTACGTGATGGGGTAGGATGGGGGTGTTAGCGCCGGAGATACATTCAGAAGGGTGAATGAATTGAAGGGGCGGAAAAGGGGGGAGATTAAATATTATGAGGGTGAAGGGAATTTATGAAAGAGGTGTAGAGGGAATAGACAAAAGTCGTTTGCCACTGGTGTCGTATGCTGAACTTAAAATGAGAATATTCCTTCCATGAGGTGATTTAAATGTTCGATGTTGTAAAAGTTGAGAATAATAGTTCACACAATAGTTTCAAATTATACAGCAAAGCGCCACACATAGAACTTTGATACCAAATTACTTTAATAGAAGACACACTATGCACTTTGATCGAACAGGTTTTTCTGGAAATTCAAAAGCTTTTTGAATGTAAAACTGAAGGCAAAATTTCGAATAGACAGATTAGATAGTGTTCCTTAGAAGCTTGGAAAAATTCCTTTGTATATTCAAATAAATAAATTATCCATGAAATATTTAAAAAGATACTGTTCCTTGAAGTCTTGCCGGGCAAAAAATTCCTGTAGGGGAGCTTGTGTTCATTGATCGGCTTATTGTACTCTTCTTATTTCTTCACATTGACTGGGAAGTTGTTTTATTTATTCGATTTAGACTTTGTTGGTTCAACTGGTATCAAGTAGGGGTGAAATGGCCTGAGCTATCCTGAGATCCAATGGGGAATCAATCTCGAGACTTCGGTTCTGAGGGATTTCCACTACACCCAGTCTGAAATGTAAAAGACGAAAACGTTAGTTAAAAGATAAGGTAAAACCTCTTCAATCCTTGATGCAACGTTTTTTTTTTTTTTTTTTTTCATTATTATTATTTTTATAAAAGAAATAACCTCGTCTAACAGCTTTCCAGAGGGCAACGTGCTCATGATGCTTAAGGATGATTGAAATGTTTCTTAAGGCTGGCTGACAGTGTAAGAGAAGACTTGTAGTTGGGTAGAAGAGCTCCCTCAGGAGAACCCTGCCACTTAAAGCCAGAAAAAAATCTACATAATTTATCTGATCTCTGTGCCAAGTTCGAGTGACTTTGGCTGTAATCTAAAGGCCTGAGTATTGCGAACGAACACTTTTTGAGCTTTTTCAAAGATTTGGCGTTAAATAGCGGCCGAACCGTATATTTCTCGAGGTCCGGGTCGCGGACACTTTTGATCAGCATTGAATATGGAAGCTGTCTGCAAAATTTGAGCGACCTGTGGCTAAAGGTAAAATCGTGAGAAGCGCTAGTTCCTTTTAAGCTTTTTCCCTGTATAGCCCTAAATAGCGGAACTTTGGTCCGGAATAACGGCCAAACCGTACCTTCTGGAAACAAAGCCCAAGGATATATTTGATCCACATAATTTATCAAATCTCTGTGCCAAGTTCGAGGGACTTTGGCTGAAATCTAAAGGCCTGAGCATCGCGAACTCTTTTTGAGCTTTTTCAAAGATTTGTTGTTAAAAAATAGAGGCCGAACCCTACATTTCTCGAGGTCTGGCCCGCGGACACTTTTGTTCATCATTAATAATGGAAGCTGTCTTCAATATTGAGCGACCTGTGGCTAAAGATAAAGTCGTGGGAAGCGCTAGTTCCGCGCTATATCAAATCAAACTTTCTTGACTTGGCGGGGCGGAGCGCTACCGCGCTCCTTAATATTCCGCAACGAATTGGTTTTAGTATCAGTGGTCTTCTTATTAGAAAAATCAAAGCTTCGCTATACTTTAATAATAGGGGGGGGAGGAGATCCTACAAAAAAGTCCCAGAATACTCACTGTCCTCCCTGGAGTACATGGGACTTGAGTAGTCTGGTCCGGAAGAAGTAGAACATGCCATTCTCTACCAGTTCCCCCTCCCAGTCTTGTCTCCTCGGTCTATGAGCGTGGTCAAAGTTTAGTGGAGACACTGAAAAGTCTGCGGGAAGAACAAAATAAAATAATAATAATGTCAGAAAAAAAGGAAAAAGTTGGAAGAAGAATATCTGGGGGAGAATTAACTTTATTTGTTAATTTACCAAGGAACCCTGTGACATCTAATATGGGCCAGGGTTACAGGTAATTTAATAGAATCTTTTAAATATTTTGAAATTTTATAAGGTCTTCTTTTAAAGACAATTTAAATCCAAATAAGTTCTGTCCACAATTTCGGAACAAAGAAAAATGCAGGGACATTTGGTATGGTGATGAAAGATAAAAGTCGTACCATTCGTTTGAGGGTTATCGCCAAACAGACAATGTAAATAAACTGTATAAAGTTTCCTAATTTTCTAAAGGTTTGTTCTTGGAACGGCTGGCTCTCTCCCATCCTGTCTGTCCTCTCTCTTCGCTTTTGGGACGATAAAAAAAGTCATCTAGTTCAAAATCAGATCTCGCTTCGTTCAGTCATATTCTCACCTAGATTATACTGCCAGCGTAGCTTGTAGCTTCTGGTGACGGAGAATACAGAATCGTATCCCAGATTGGTCATCATGGAGTACGCTTGCTCTATGGAGAACAAGGTCAGAAATGGGGACGTGCATTGGAAGAGGGCGATGGCAGGAATTTCTGAGGAAAAAAAAAACATGGGATGTTAGGCCAGCCATTCACTATGAGGTGGACCCGACAGGTACGGCTGAAAAGATCCGCCTGTCAGGTCTACCTGATCCCTGATGAGCATACACACTGACAGGCTCGGCGTACCTGTCAGGTCTACCTGATACTGCGATTCTCCTTCCTTTGATAAAGCTAATAGTTATTCTACATTAGTTTAGAAGATTATCCACTTTTGTGATACTAGTAATGGTTTGTTAATTGTTGCATCAAATTTGGAAATCCAAACCATTTTAAATGACATTCTTCTCAAAGATGGCACAGTCTGAATCATCAGTATTCGACAGGTACGGCTGAAAAGATCCGCCTGTCAGGTCTACCTGATCCTTGATGAGCATACACACTGACAGGCCCGGCGTACCTGTCAGGTCTACCTGATAGTGAGATTCTTCTTCCTTTGGTAAAGCTAATAGGAGTTTTGACCTCAAATTTGGATTTTTCACAACTTTTTACGTAGGAATGGACCATTTATTTATAATTTTTACCTATTTGCAACTCCTCCATTGTTGCATCAAATTTGGAAATCCAAACCATTTTAAATGACATTCTTCTCAAAGATGCCACAATCTGAATCATCAGTATGATTCGGAATTTCCAAAGGATAAATCATCGACCTTGTTTGAAAAAATCTCCATTGATTTGGAAAGTTCGGATTTACCAAATGAACTGATTAAGGAATGTGTTGCGTCTAGTAGAAACCAGAGAGAAATGGTTATTCTTAAATTAAATTACTAAATGATATGATTCATATTATATTTTATACCCAGTATGATTCGGAATTTCCAAAGGATAAATCATCGACCTTGTTTGAAAAAATCTCCATTGATTTGGAAAGTTCGGATTTACCAAATGGACTGATTAAGGGATGTGTTGCGTGTAGTAGAAACCAGAGAGAAATGGTTATTCTTAAATTAAATTACTAAATGATATGATTCATATTATATTTTATACTATCGATTCCTAAGGTCACTTGTCATCTTCTTTAGCTATTTGCCTTATATCATTGTTTAGGACTTTTTGGAAACTCATCCCATGGTCTTACATCCTTGAGCAGCAAGAAATTGAATAAGATAGAGGAATCCGCTTATCCATTGGTATAAATAGTCGATCTTCTGATTCACTTTTGGAAACTCATCCCATGGTCTTACATCCTTGAGCAGCAAGAAATTGAATAAGATAGAGGAATCCGCTTATCCATTGGTATAAATAGTTGACCTTCTGATTTCACTCGGAATTTGGGAAGGTTTAGAAGGAAGTAAAAAATTAAAAATTTATAAAATGATGAATCATTTTGGTATCATCGAAATTAAAAATGTTTGAAAGATGAATCATTTTGGTATCATCGATTTCCAACTTTGCAGTAAGTTCTTCTAGAGGTTCAGTAAACTGTAAATCTCACCCGAGAAAAGGGCCCAGTTTTTTTTTCAAACTCGGAAAAAGCGTCCCAATCAGAAGTTATACCTACTGAAATTTCGTACACAAAAAATCCAAATTGCACAAAATAAATGCCTTAACCATTTATCTATCTATCGTAGGAAAGGTTGAAAGGTCGTAGGCCCGTATGCATACCTGGATGATGGTAGGTGAACTCTTTGACGGCCAGGAGTGAGGAGGCCTCGTCTGTGGCAGACTCGAGAGATCTACTATGCACCCTGGCACCACTCAGCCGGGCCTCCCGCGCTATGCTTTCGTGATCCGTGGACACCCAAATACTATGGAACTCTGGAAGAAAAATACAGAGTTATAACCACTCCTGAATATAAACTTCAGCCCTTTGGTGATCGATGTAAACTACAGTTTAAAGCGGTCACCAAAGGGTTAAATGACTTTTTTTTCGTTAGGGGCTTTAACTATATGTTAAAAAACATGCAAAGCTACCTTCAAGTAGCTGTATCTGAGGAAGCACAAGGATGATTTCCAGGGGTTTTTAGGTGCTCTTTACACATCCACTACTGTAGTAGAAGCCGCTGCTATTCATTCTTTGAAGTCACACAAGTTACTCTGGAACTCATTGAGTCGCCCAACTACCTCGTAGATACCACAGGTTCGATTCCCCCTGATGATCTTAGAATCATCCGGACTTATTGGCAGAGTTTAATGGCTCTTGGCTCTCAGTCTGAGTCGAGTTCTAGTGTTAGATTGGTACTCTGTCGTCTACGCCACCACTACTAAATTGTTGTTATCTCGGCGAAAGGGAAAAAAATAAACAAAAGTTCAGTTGATTTCAAAGATTCAAAGTCAGTTCTGTCAGTTGATAAAATCAGTTTACAAAAATTTTAGTACCTGTGTGGTTGGATTGTGTCGTTTTTATTTGTGTTTTATTAAATCTAATTTATTTCTTTAAAATCTGAATATTCATTTATTTATTTACTTGTTTAAAAAATCGGAAATAAATAATTTTTTCTGTCTTTTTACATAAAAATAATCAATATTTTCAAGTGTGAAAAATATATTTATTTATTATTAGGGTTTTTAGGAGAAAACACATCTCAACGTGTTCTATCACCTGGGAAAAATTCAGCTTTTCCCTAAAAATTTCCGACATTTAGTGTTTCCCTTTATTTTATCTGGGCTACTATAGGATAAGGAAAGTAAAAAAATATCTCTGCCCAGAAATTCAACCAAAACCCTGAAGTTAAGCGCTGTTGAGCAAGACGTGTATCTGGATAGGTGACTGACGAACCACACTTGCTAGTTGTAACTAACTTGTCAGCTATGTATAACGGGCGCAGCCTCTTAAGGATTAAACTTGAAATTCCAGCGGAAAAAAAAGGCAAGGCCTGATATGACCTTGGTAGTGAAAGGGGTTGCTCCTCATAAGCCAAAAGTAAAAAAAAAGTTGACATTCCATTCAACTTGAGGACTTATAAGGAGCTAAGAGTTACCTCTGTGTCTACTAGGCAGGCACATGATGGATTGCCTACCCCAGATTTAATGAGGAAAAAAAAAAAAAAAAGAGTTCTTTAGGCGAAATGTTTCAATGCAATCTGGTTATTCGGATAAGCGTGGACTTTATAAATCTAAAAGGACAATATTCTTATACCTAAACCTAATACATGGAATGGTGTATTATATAGTAGGTACATTGTTTGGTTGATATAACTCTCGCTAATTGCTTATAATGAGCTCTCACTCAAATGCCATTTGGTTGGGTGGAAGAGCTCACTGTGAAAATCCTTGTGAAAAGTATACCAAGCTATTTCTTATCCATGTAGGGAAAGAGGGGGGGTGAAAATTTCAACGGTAAGTTCAAAAGTAAGTTGGGACGTGATGGTGTAGGGAAGGATGGGCCGGTTGATATAACTCTCGCTAATTGCTTATAATGAGCTCTCACTCAAATGCCATTTGGTTGGGTGGAAGAGCTCACTGTGAAAATCCTTCCTTAAAGCCCCTTTTTTAAGAAAAAGTATACCAAGCTATTTCTTACCATGTAGGGAAAGAGGGGGGTGAAAATTTCAACGGTAAGTTCAAAAGTAAGTTGGGACGTGATGGTGTAGGGAAGGATGGGCAAATTTGTAAACGGGGTGATTGGTACACTTCAAGTTACTTACTGGAAAATTCCCTCAGGACGCTGATGGTTCTGGAGATGAGAGTGCGATTGTTGACGAGCGCCATGTTTTTGAGCGGAATACCCTTGCTTCCCCCGCGAGCCAGAATGAGAGCGGTGATCTGTAAACTAAAGAACAGATATATAGTTGATGTTTCTCAGTACCTATATCTGGGGGACGTTAAACAAAGAGTAAACCAGCTTAGTCTGGCTTGGGGACTTCAAACAGGGAGGATACTAGCCTGAAATTTCCCTTGCTAAAGACATAGCAAAGGATGAGTGAGACGGGCATCCCACTCGTAAAATTTTTGTAGCCAAAGCCAAATTTCAGCGCAAACCAATCATCCTACTCTACTACCCGAGGGCAGATTGAGAGGCTGACGAAAAACGCCGACCGGGTCGAAACATTCCTACTCTACTACCCGAGGGCAGATTGAGAGGCTGACGAAAAACGCCGACCGGGTCGAAACATGGGAAAAGACAAAGAAGAAGAAGATTTGATTTGATGTGTGTTTCAAGTTTTACTGGACCGTTCTGCATTTAGTTTGTTTGTACAAATTCTCGAACGGTTAGTGATTAGTCTCATTTTGATTAAAGTTGGTAATAACATGAAAAAAATTTACCAAGAAGAAGAAGAAGAAGAAGAAGAAGAAGAAGAAGAAGAAGAAGAAGAAGAAGAAGAAGAAGAAGAAGAAGATTTGATTTGATGTGTGTTTCAAGTTTTACTGGACCATTCTGCATTTAGTTTGTTTGTACAAATTCTCGAACGGTTAGTCTCATTTAGATTAAAGTTGGCATTTGAAAAGATTTTTTTTTTTTTTTTTTTTAAGATTTTCAATCGTCTGAGTCCTGTGCCGATCTTAATTTTATATTATTCTTTATTTATTTTTATAACAAATTGTATCATTTTAATTGGAGTGATTTAATGAAATATCATGTTTTATTTGTGGAAGATGTTGACCGCTATTGGATTACAAACGGATTAATAACTGTTGGGATCTTCAAAGGTAAATTAAATTCCAGATTTTTTTTTCTTGGTGCCTTTAAGGATACTCTATCCTTTAGGAAAACTAGCATTAGCCTGAAAAGGTGTGTCCACTGTCCACACATAGCCGACGGCCGTTGACTCTGTGTGGACACACCTTTAGGAAGGACCGAACTTTTTATGACAATACCTACTTGATTGAATGCTTTCCTCTGAAAAATTGATTTCACTTACTTCTGCTTAGGGCAGTCTCTACCATACAACGTGATTCAACCCAATGCATTTATCAGCTGATAGTTACCTCCAATGTTTCACCCATCGGTTAATGGTTATAACTGAAGTATTTTATCCTTTAGTTGATGGTCCACTGTAGTATTTTACCCACCAGTTGATGGTTATTGGTTAACTCCCGCTTAGGGCAGTCTCTACCATACAACGTGATTCAACCCAATGCATTTATCAGCTGATAGTTACCTCCAATGTTTCACCCATCGGTTAAGTAATGGTTATAACTGAAGTATTTTATTAGTTGATTGTTAAACTGCAGTATTTCACCCATCAGTTGATGGTCCACTGTAGTATTTTACCCACCAGTTGATGGTTATTGGTTAACTCTTAAGAAAATGCCAAAAAACTCAAATTGCCAAGAAAATGCCAAAAAAGCTCTATTCCATGT
Source organism: Diaphorina citri (assembly GCF_000475195.1). Classification (NCBI taxonomy): domain Eukaryota; kingdom Metazoa; phylum Arthropoda; class Insecta; order Hemiptera; family Psyllidae; genus Diaphorina; species Diaphorina citri. The sequence goes on along the minus strand of NW_007377832.1, from coordinate 59,826 downwards.
TAATGTATCCCGGCCGTCGCGCGTCGCCTCGAACTCTTGACGTTCGTGCACCTCCCGGCAGCGGGATTTCAAGATTTTATCGTACAGCAATTACCCCCGGGGTCACCAAGTGAGTTTAAACTCCGTTTAAATTTAAATCTCGGTTTAATCAATCTAACTGGCTGAAAATTTTAAAATTTAACCAATCAGATATTCAGATTGCTTAATCCGAGAGTTTAAGGTAAACCGAGTTCAAACTAACTTTGTGGCACTCGGCCTTACTCATCGTTTTGAACGTTTTTTCTTTACTTTAAGTGGCAAGGCTCTCCTAAAGGAGCTCTTCCACCCAACCACTGTTTTTTCTTCTTCTTCTTCTATTTGGTTTGAACTGTTAGCTTTTCTGAACGTAATTTCAAAGATCCTATAATGTTCTCAAGTCGTGTCTTTTCAGTTCTTCTTGCTAACGAGAGAACGGTCCACTTAGCACGGTTAGGCTTTGATTATGGTCTTCTTCTTCTTCTTCTTCTTACACAAAATGGCTGTCTCTTTTCTAAAGTACAACAGTATTTACCTACCTAGTTAATTTGGTTTGAACTGTTAGCTTTTCTGAACGCAATTTTAAAGATCCTATAATGTTCTCAAGTCGTGTCTTTTCAGTTCTTCTTGCTAACGAGAGAGTGGTCCACTTAGCACGGTTAGGCTTAGCACGGTTAGGTCACCATAATGACACTGTTTCGGATACGGAAAGTAAGTTCTTCTTGCAGGGTTAAAACTTTTCAGTCGATATTTTTGTTTCTTTTGTGGGTAAACACCATGCTCTCCCTTTCAATTGAGAATAATCTTAAGGGCATTGCATATCCAGAATAACCTATCCCCTTCCATTCTTTAATTTGGATAAATAGAAACAATTTCGTTCGTCTCAGACCTAGAGGGCTCTGCTCCTTGCTCACTCCACTATCTTGTTCTTTAGTCCCTGCTTCCCCATTTCTTTTTGAAGGAACTTTTGGCTAATGTCTGAAAGTTTAATTATTACCGGGCATTGCATATCCAGAATAACCTATCCCCTTCCATTCTTTAATTTGGATAAATAGAAACAATTTCGTTCGTCTCAGACCTAGAGGGTTCTGCTCCTTGCTTACTCCACTATTTTGTTCTTTAGTCCCTGCTTCCCCATTTCTCTTTGAAGGAACTTTTGTCTAATGTCTGAAAGTTTAATTATTACCTACAGTGTCCTGTGGAAGGTGTTTTCGGGTATCCTACTTTTGCCTCGTCATAAGGGATTAGCTCGTTTGTTACATTATTATTATTATTATTACATTTTTTGTCCCGTAACTCCGCCACTGGGAGTGTAGAGTGTGTGGCATCAGAAAGCTTAAAACATATATGTATTTATACTTTTCGTTCGCCTCGCATACCGCAGATCCCTAGTTTTACGAGCATACTATATCTTTCGGGTTTAGTGTTCGTCTGGGTACCGTGTGTCGCCGAAGTTGTGTCCCGGGTTTTTCAAAGAGCCCTGTCAAAAATATCTTCAAGTAGGTACCTACACAAAACCACCTGAAAAATGTGTGAAAGAGTGTAAACTATTAGGGGATATTTAATACAAACACTTAGGGCATGGAAGGAGCACAGATTTTCTTGTTTCTGGGAATCCAAAGAATTTTCTTCTGGGTATTCGTGACCTTCTGGTGGTTCAAGTCCAAGCCATTAATATTTTCATGTAGTCCTTACTTTAAAATCCTTTCAAAACCGTGAGATAAATATGCGAGGTACATCTGTCTCAAGGAAACAGAAAGAACCTGTCTCACGGACAGGGAAAGACCTCTGTACTACATGATGTAAGAAACTCATAATCCTTCTGGATCTGTTTCTAACTCAAGGCCGCGAAATAAATGTTCTGTGCTAAATGCAAACTTACGAGTATAGATATGTATGTAAGTGTAGGAGCTTGAAAAATGTCAAAAAGGCTTAAAAGTTGACGAACATAAAGTCGACATGAGAGTCTTGAGACTGTAAACTAGGGCATAAAATTCTTTAGCCTCAAGACTGGGAACTTGGTAGTAATATTCTTCAACCGTACCTGGAAGTCTTGAACCAAGATTGTAAAAGGTTTAGAGGAGATCACGGTGTAAATTGGTTACATACATACACCGTACGAGGCAAAGGATTATGGTCGATTCGAACGAAGAATTCTGGTCGAAAGGATTATAGCAGATGGTCGATGAGGCTCCAGCCAAAGATAAGTATTAAATAAGTAGAGTTTGGATCTAAAACCCACACCCCTAAACAATATCAGGGCTCCCTAATTTCGTTCGATCCTTCGCGGAAATAGCGACGGGATTATGATAAACAGGGAACTAATACTTCCCGGCTCTTCCCGGAAGTTTTCCGAGTCCATCCTGAATGAAGTAACATACACGGGAGTCCGGGAGTATAAGTTAAAAATGATGACCCTACCCCCAGCTCCCCGAGTTTCGTTCTAGTTCCCCGGGCTAATTTATGACTTTTTCATTTAAATTTATTAGAATTTTCGTGTTCCCCCCCCCCCGTGAACCCGAGGAATGTGGTGAAATTTTGTGCTCAAATTGAGCGAAATAATGTTGTGTATGTCGGAGCTAGTGCAGCAGGTACATACGACATACATAAGTATTTGGACATACACAGGTATAGGTACGACATACATAGTAGGACATACATAGTTACATAGGTACGACACACATACATATTTCGACATACATAGAGGTACGATATATTATACATTAATTATTTGGACATGTTTATTTAATACATCGGTACAGGGGTAAGTTTGGTCAACATATTTCAAACCCCCGTGAAGTGTTACTGTGTGATCCCAAAGGGTACTTACTGCTTGAATAAAAATATGCCTAAATAATTAAAAAGCTTGTCCAAGTCCAAACTTTGACCTCTGATTGTGTCTACACATAGTCGACGGCCGTCGATTGACGTCGACTGAAACCATACATTACCTGGACCACATAGATTCAACAACACCTCGTCGACCGAAGCGGTCGACTATGTTTGGACACAACTTAATAGGAGAGGCTCGAACTCTCATCTCAGATATTATCTGGTGATAACAGACTTTGAATTGAAGTGTTGATGGACATGGTATATATATATTTTTTTTTTTTTTAGAGGTTTGACAGTGGGAGCTGTAACTGCTATGGTCTTATCGTCCCGAAATCGAAGAAAGAAGGAAGACAGGATAGGAGAAAGCCAGCCGTTCCGAGAACGAACATTATCCCAGCAGGACAAAATCCGCCCCGGGCGGGAATCGAACCCGCGGCCTAGCGCTTACAAGGCAGACGCACTACCAACTAAGCTAACTAGGCTGGNNAAAAAAAATTTTAACATAAAATAAAAAAAAAAAAAAAAAAAAAAAAAAAAAAAAAAAATCAGTAAAACATCAAAACTCTGTTCCGTGTTGATTTATGCCGGGCGTCTCTTCAAACTATTGACGTAGGTTTTTTTTTTTTTAAGAGGTTTGACAGAGGGAACTGTAACTGCTATGGTCTTATCGTCCCGAAATCGAAGAGAGAAGGAAGACAGGATAGGAGAAAGCCAGCCGTTCCGAGAACGAACATTATCCCAGCAGGATAAAATCCGCCCCGGGCGGGAATCGAACCCGTGGCCTAGCGCTTACAAGACAGACGCACTACCAACTAAGCTAACTAGGCTGGCTAGTATGAAGTTTAGACGCTCGAAACCTCGAAAGATTTCAGCGAAATCGACTAATCAACAAGTGCTCAAAAATTTGGAAATGGCTCAAAGGCTGTCTGTACCCTGTACCTACTCTGATGTTTTCTGCGTAGGTTATCCAAATTGCCACTCCCCTACTCGACAAAGTTGAAGGATAAAATGATTAACACAAGTACCTGGTACCTATACGCCCAATGTAAATATGCTCTTGTGTACGTACCACTTACGTAGGTATCTCAACCAAATTGAAAGTCAAAAGGTTTTGAAATACCTACCTCGCCATGTACCCAGTAGGTACCTATGTACTTTCCCGTGCACTTTTTTGTGTGGTAAATTGCGAAGTAGCTCAGGTAGGTGGTTAGGGTAGGTAGAGAGCCGGTTTTAGCCCGTCCTTCCTTTATTATTACGATAGTAATAAAAAAAGGTATAAGGGACGGACTATTGTATTCGCTTCGGTGTCGTCACTCTGTCCCCATAGAAGGACTTATCTAAACCTGGTCGACGTATATATCAAATTAAAGGTCTTTTTACCAGGAACACGAAAGTGGTGGTGCAAATTTTGTCCAGAACACCAAAAAGAAGAAGAAGAAGAAAAAAAGTAAAAAAACTGGTTTTTGGGGGATTCATAATAATAATAATAATAATAATAATAATAATAAACTGAATATTAAACAAATTAGGTACATGGGTACTGATTTTCTTTAACCACGATCCAATTAACTACGGGCTAAAAAATTACCGGAGGGACGGGCCCAGCTTGTTTTATAATCAAATAGCTCTTCTGAATGAACTTTACAAGAGTAGTGTGCTAACTCTCTTTCCCAATCTTTCTCTTTCTCTTTCTCTCTCTCTCTCTCTCTCTCTCTCTCTCTCTCTCTTTCCCAATCTCTCTCTCTCTCTCTCTCTCTTTCCCAATCTCTCTCTCTCTCAGTATTAACCCATCGCGGCGTTGATACTGTCTTCAAACAACTCCAATTTCTTCCTCACTAAAAGTTACCATTGTCTCACATCCTAGTGGCTTGGAACTCCAAAAATTGTCTAATTCCAGGTACACAAATTGTCTCTTTGGTTAGGGGCCATAAGACAGACCTCCGTTGATACACACCTATGAAAAAGAGACTCATCCCTCATCCCTATTAGGTATTTTCATAGGTTTGGTGTTACAGGCGACTAAGTGCTACTGAAAGTTGCGCGACTACGTTTCCAATGTACGATAAACCTAATCTTAACTTGGCGGGGCGGAGCGCAACCGCGCTCCTTAATACCTAATTGTATGTTATCTTTGAACTTGTAAGTTCTCACTACAGCATAGTTGCAGGGTTAACTCTCTAGTTTTTCGTCTGAAAGGGATGAGATGAGTGGTATGAATGTCTAATTTAATACGATCCCCGATCCCGAAACAAGAAACACAAGTCGGGAATTTGGGATTGAAACCCCCTAATGGGAAGGCGGGAACAGAGAGGTTTTTTGAGTTGCAAAAGTTCAAGTGTTTTTGCCTCTCTTCCTGTGCTTTGTAAACAATACATACATGAATACCTCTGTCATTCGAATAACTATGTATAATATGCGCTGTTTCTCGAGACCATTCTGTTACCCGCCCTACTGGAAGTAGCTTAACCTATGTGACCATAGGAAATAAATTAACGGGGGTCAAGTTCACAAAATAACAAAAACGTGTATAACTAGGGAAACCATTACACTCATCTAGTTCCTAGGGTAAATCCTCCTCAAAAACTATTTTAAAGCAATTTCATATGCAAATGAAAATTGAACACATTTAGTCATCAACCCTCTCAATCTGAACATAGTGTAGGTCAAGCAAATTAGATAATCAGATACCTCAATAGCCATTAGAGTCATTAGACGGACTCAAAGTTTTTTTACCGGGTGAAAAGAAACATTTTCAAAGTTTGATGGACGGGACTGGTTTCCCGAAATCGAAGAGAGAAGAAGCGCAGGATTGGAGAAGGCCTTTCTGAGAATGAACCTTATCTGTTCGGGATACACTTTGCCTGGGTGGGAATCGATCCCTAGACCCAGCGCTTACAAAATGCCTTCTTTCGAAACTAACGAGGCTTTAAATTTTTGATAAAACGGATTGGAGGTCTTATTGTCCCGAAATTGAACAGAGAAGGGAGGGTTAGAAAATGCCAGTAGGAATTTCATTTTATCTGAAAATTAGTTTCGTCTAGTTGAAAGGTCATTACCCCGAACTTCTCAAGAATCTCAGGACAATGCGTGGTGTCACTGACAGTCCAAATTTCCCTTATCTGTTCGGAGCGCTTTTCCGTGTTTGTTATCAGTAAATGTGAATGAGATAGTCGTGTTATCAGTTCATTCACGCTGACCAATGGGGCTAGTAATTGTCATCGTAGGAACTAGCCGACTGATAAGGATTGGGCCTGTGTGACAAAACGACTTGATTTTGATTCGTTTCTAATTTCTAATTCGACTATAAAGGCAGCGTACATGACGATATGCTTTGGAAATCTACCAATTCGACTCCGTTCTTGTTTTTTCTCGTGTACAGGCGGGGTCGGCGTTTTTCGTCAGCCTCTCAATCAGCCCTAATTAGGGTGATTGCTTTGGGCTGACATTGGGTTTGGCTACATATCTTACGGAGATACCCTTCACACTCAACCTTTGCTATTTCTTTAGCAAGGGATATTATTTTGTTTATTAATCTATCAAAATTAATGTATGTAATTTAAATAAAACAACTTACCTATCTTTGGAACAAACATAAAATATTCGCGTGTGCCATTTCTGAAAACTTGGCTCAGTTTAAGGACGTGCAACATACTTTACGTGGAACGTGATGTACATGGCTGCAGTTTATGAAACATTATGTGATTATGAGTGATAATGGGCCAGTTTCAGATCTTGAATCTTGTTCGCCTAACAAACATAGTAGCAAGAGTTGAATGACAACAATCGGCACATTGCTAGACTAGACAGGTGATTTAGAATATTACAATTTGCTTCCAACTGCCCCAACAATACGACATTATACTGACATCAGTCTTGTAAGAATTAGGGTGATTGCTTTGGGCTGACATTGGGTTTGGCTACATATCTTACGGAGATACCCTTCACACTCAACCTTTGCTATTTCTTTAGCAAGGGATATTATTTTGTTTATTAATCTATCAAAATTAATGTATGTAATTTAAATAAAACAACTTACCTATCTTTGGAACAAACATAAAATATTCGCGTGTGCCATTTCTGAAAACTTGGCTCAGTTTAAGGACGTGCAACATACTTTACGTGGAACGTGATGTACATGGCTGCAGTTTATGAAACATTATGTGATTATGAGTGATAATGGGCCAGTTTCAGATCTTGAATCTTGTTCGCCTAACAAACATAGTAGCAAGAGTTGAATGACAACAATCGGCACATTGCTAGACTAGACAGGTGATTTAGAATATTACAATTTGCTTCCAACTGCCCCAACAATACGACATTGTACTGACATCAGTCTTGTAAGAACACAAAACACAAGTGTACAACCGATGGACTTTAGACCAAACAGTTCTGTGAACCATACCGAATAGATAGGGTTCTCAGAGAAAGCATTGTATGCACATCACGACTGTTCGGTATCATTGCATCTGCCCAACCCATCCTGTATTGTTCTTGAGTTCTGATTGTAGACAATCATATTCAGATACTTTACCGAGACTGTCCGTGTAGGACTAAAGAGACCCCTTTTTGCCAGAAGCTTCAAAGTCAAAGGTCATTGTTGGTCCACATTTCCTCACAAAGCGAATAGATAGGGTTCTCAGAGAAAGCATTGTATGCACATCACGACTGTTCGGTATCATTGCATCTGCCCAACCCATCCTGTATTGTTATTGAGTTCTGCTTGTAGACAATCATATGCAGATACTTTACCGAGACTGTCCGTGTAGGACTAAAGAGACCCCTTTTTGCCAGAAGCTGCAAAGTCAAAGGTCTATTTTTGACATAAATTGTCTTCTATCGCCTGAAAATTAAAATGATTAATCACTTTGGATCAGTTAGAGGTTAGAGTCTTAACTGACCTCACAAAGTCTATTTTTGACATAAATTGTCTTCTATCGCCTGAAAATTAAAATCTTTAATCACTTTGGATCAGTTAGAGGTTAGAGACTTAACTGGGGAATAAAGGGAGAACGGGCTCTAGTCTTGATTTTAAATCATTACATGAAAGTAAAATCAAAAAAATCAAATCAAGAATAATAATAAAGTGAATATTAAACAAATTAGGTAGGTACTCGTACATAGGTACTGATTTTCTTTAATCACGATCAAATAAACTACGGGCTAAAAAATTCCCGGAGGGACGGGCCCAGCTTGTTTAGATGACATGTGCTGCTGGCAAGACACATCATTTCAATCTCAGAAATCACCAATATCACCATCAATTAAAACAAGACTGATCGAGAAAGTAGTAGAAGTTCCGGTACCTCTATAAAATTCTGTTTGACCAGCCGTTTGACTAACAAAGTTAGACCGGCAACTCACGCCCCAACTGTCTGACAGGCCTAGGTCGGTCTGCCAGACCGCCGAAACGTGTCTGGCGAAGAAAGCTCCCGACTCTAGTCTTCAGATCGTCTGAGACCTAGAAGTCGGAAGGTTTTTCGCCACACACAATTCAGCGCTGCAGTCTGACAAAACCTAGGTCTTCTACTGTCAGACAGTCCGAGCGTGAGTGGCCCGCCTTGAGCACGTCTCACAAATATCCAATACCCAATCAGTTCACACCTCGTTAGACAATTAATAGATTAAACTTCTAACTTTCCCATCGTGTTTGTTTAGAGAGGTGGAATAAAACTTGATTTAGATACCTAAACCTAATGTTTAGATATCAAATACCATAAAAATTCCTAGGAGTACCAAACTAATCAACTGATTTAAGAGGCATAATTTATGGACTATTAAATCTATAGGTATCTAGGTAACTAATTAATAAAACTTAATTCTATCCAAGTTTAATGGTACGGTGACTGCCCTTGGTCAGTTTGATTCTCGACTTTTTACTTTTACCATAATACCATACGCTTTGAAGAACACTCTGAGCGGAATAATCCTTTGGTCAATTCCAACTGAAAAACCTAGATATCAACGTAATAAGATACTCGTGCACCCGTCCTCTACGCTTAAAACTTAATTCTATCCAAGTTTAATGGTACGGTGACTGCCCTTGGTCAGTTTGATTCTCGACTTTTTACTTTTACCATAATACCATACGCTTTGAAGAACACTCTGAGCGGAATAATCCTTTGGTCAATTCCAACTGAAAAACCTAGGTATCAACGTAATAAGATACTCGTGCACCCGTCCTCTACAAAACTTAATTCTATCCAAGTTTAATGGTACGGTGACTGCCCTTGGTCAGTTTGATTCTCGACTTTTTACTTTTACCATAATACCATATGCTTTGAAGAACACTCTGAGCGGAATAATCCTTTGGTCAATTCCAACTGAAAAACGTAGGTATCAACGTAATAAGATACTCGTGCACCCGTCCTCTATGAGTTGAGGCTATATGGGGGGAAAAAAGAAAGAGTTGCAATATAAAGAAAATTTTCAAATGAAGGGGGTCCTCTATGAGCTTAAAAATAGCAAATGAAGGAGGACTTCTATGAGTTTTCAATCAACCCCACTCTTACCAATCTGGATTTAGACTGTGACTATGGAAATAAATATCCTCATAGGGACTTAAGTAACTCACAAAGTTCAAGGACATTCAAACACCTCCCTTGTGAAATATCTTGAAGGTTCACAGTACAAGAAAAGATCAGTTGTTGTGTAGAAGAGCTTCCTTAAGACTTAACTCCCAAGAAAATGCCAAAAAACTCAAATTGCCAAGAAAATGCCAAAAAAGCTCTATTCCATGTTAATGTATCCCGGCCGTCGCGAGTCGCTTCGAACTCTTGACGTTCGCGCGCCTCCCAGCACGCTTGATGGCCATCAGCTGATAGTTACCAGCAATTAAGTGACAGTAAAACCAGAAACCAGGCATGACCAAATGATGATATGCGGGCTAGCCAGTTTGAAATGGGGTCAGATGGTAGATTCAATATCTAAATCGGCCCGTAGGGTATGGGGTTCCCTCTTTAAATCAGCAAAAGTGATTTATTTTACTACCAATTGGGTACCACTCTCGATATATTTGGTTAGGCAGTAGGCACTTGTACCTGTGGGCGGTGCTTCCAATATATCTGCATGCTTGCAATAATTATCTTCTAATACTAATATAAAATTTGTATTAGAAGTGATATGTCTGATCAAAGATTTTGAAGACTTGATGATAGATTGATGGCTATTGATTTATTCTTTGATACTCGTATGTGCCTACTTGTAATATCTAGAGGTAGATTCAATATCTAAATCGGCCCGTAGGGTATGGGGTTCCCTCTTTAAATCAGCAAAAGTGATTTATTTTACTACCAATTGGGTAGTACTCTCGATATATTTGGTTAGGCAGTAGGTACTTGTACCTGTGGGCGGTGCTTCCAATACATATATCTAAATGCTTACAATAATTATCTTCTAATTCTAATATAAAATTTGTATTAGAAGTGATGTCTGATCAAAGATTCTGAAGACTTGATGATAGATTGATAGCTATTGATTTATTCTTTGAAAGATACTCGTATGTGCCTATACTCATAATATCTAGACTAGACCGTTTTCTTGTGTACTTACTGTTTTCTAAAATTGCCCTTTCTTCAAGACCTCCTCAAATGGTCTAACGACGGAGCGAATTTTGGATACCACTGAGTGAGACATTAGCACTGAGAACATAGAGGTAATAGTTAATACCACAGTAGATTTAGCATGGACATTTAGTTGTATCAATTGTATCATGTTCAGAAGAACACAACAGGAGGTCCGTTTTGGGCTTTTTAATCAGGCTGTCGGAATGCTGATGGCAATTAGGGGACGGGTCACCTAGTTTGGTCACCGCTCGATCTAGTCCACCTGAATTCCTCACCAAGGATACCTACTTGCAGATATACTTGTAGTTTATAGCTATATTAATACCTTACCTCTATCCACTAAGGACGGAGCGAATTTTGGATACCACTGAGTGAGACATTAGCACTGAGAACATAGAGGTAATAGTTAATACCACAGTAGATTTAGAATGGACATTTAGTTGTATCATGTTCAGAAGAACACAACAGAAGGTCCGTTTTGGGCTTTTTAAGCAGCTATCAGGCTACGCCTATAGGGATGGGTTCTTGCTAAGGAACTAAACTTGTCATTTGAATTCAGGAGATAAGAATTTTAATTTTGTTGGGTATAAACTTATAAAGGCTGTGTCACAATACACAAATGGCCATTGAATATACTGGCAAACTTTGGGCTCGAACCACTGCCCTCCAGATCCGAAATCTACCACGTTAATCACTAGACCACTACGTCACTGCCAAGGTTTTGTAACTTGAATTTGTCAACAGAAAAATTGCCATCATGAAAGCGACAAGTTTTCATTGATTAATTTGATTAGTGAACAATGGCGCAAGTTGATTTGAAATCATTACTCTACATAGCATAGGTACATGAAAGCGACAAGTTTTCATTGATTAATTTGATTAGTGAACAATGGCGCAAGTTGATTTGAAATCATTACTCTACATAGCATAGGTAGGTATAAAAAGATAGTTGGTTAAATAAATAAATAGGTACTCGTAATCCATTGATCCATTCATGCAAGTACTGCGACACAAGTGACAGTTGTAGTAAGGTGCCTACCTGACTACTGGTGAATATGATCGAAGGCAAGGCAAAAAGACTCGAAATTTCCGTGGAAAAGACTCGGATGAAGCAAAGAAAATTTCCGTGAATTCTTAAAAGGTGGCGGAAAGAGCCAAGTATGGTTGTATGTTGAATGACTAGAAAAACTGTAATTTCAAGCTGCCGCGCCGAATCAACCAGATAAAGTGCGATTTCTGATCATGATCACATTTGGTTAGAAATCAAGGCTAATTTAATTTGAGAACTCATTACCAATGATCTCAATAGCTATTTTTTTTTTTTTTAATTTACTTTGCATTGACAGTGAAATTCGCTACAGGAAAAGAGCCAACGATTGTTGAATGACTAGAAAAACTGTAATTTCAAGCTGCCGCGCCGAATCAACCAGATAAAGTGCGATTTCTGATCATGATCACATTTGGTCAGAAATCAAGGTGCTAATTTAATTTGAGAACTCATTACCAATGATCTCAATAGCTATTTTCTTTTTTTTATTTTATTTTCTTTGCATTGACAGTGAAATTCGCTACAGGAAAAGAGCCAACGATTTTGGCCGCGAGGGGAATCTCTTTTGATGTATGACATGCATAGTATCACAGGTTATTTTGCCCCTGCAGCGACCAATTCCAGGATAATTAGAGCTATTATGGATTGAGGTGATGTCAATGGAATCTCTTTTGATGTATGACATGCATAGTATCACAGGTTATTTTGCCCCTGCAGCGACCAATTCCAGGATAATTAGAGTTATTATGGATTGAGGTGATGTCAACACATCCTTCATATGTGTCGTACTTGATACGTTGTTTTGTTCTCAAGGTAGATAGGATCTTGATTGTCAGGTAATCTGATTATGCCTATTACTTAATAGTCCTTATCAGGACTGGAAGTCTGGGACTAATGTTCCTGAACCACCTTTGAAGTCGCACTACTTCTAAAGGTGTGTCCACACATGACCGGCCACCGATCGACGTTGACTGAACCCTCCGCACTGCCTAGACATAGATTTATGTATACCTCCTCGATCGACGCGGCCGGTCGACTAAGTGTGGACACACCTTTATACTGAAATGTCAACAAAGAGTTTTCTTTACGATGTATTGTACTCCGATGTTGTTGGGGGGAAAAGGCTAAAACAACTGTCTCCACCCACATTATACTGATGGAGTGAAGAGACTTTTCAGTCCCAATCTGGCAGTATAAACAGGGTATATTCTACATTATTTCTTGAAAGTAAACGTACTTAGATCCTTCTTCTTCTTCTTCTTCTTCTTCTTCTTCTTCTTCTTCTTCTTCTTCTTCTTCTTCTTCTTCTTCTTCTTCTTGTTACTCGTCTGATATTCTAAAAAAAAGTGTACCATTTTTAGTACGATTAGACACACCCAAACCTGTCCATTACCTATTTGGTGCAATTACCAAACCGAAAACCCGTCCTTTCTTTGGTGCAATCACCAGAGAGGTACCATTGAAGAAAAGTGCATTCTGGAAAGTTTTAATGGCCAAAGGAATAATCATAAAAAAGGGTAAAAACTATCAAAAAAGGGGATAATTTTCGAGTGCTATTCGAGTGGTCGAATAAACGTACTTAGATCCTAATGCTTAGTCTCGGTTCCGACCTGGTCTCATGAAAGTCATAAAAATGGAAACTCGGCACCCAAATGAAGAACAATTAAAACACACTAACGACATGGAACTCCGTAGCAATGACACGCTCAGTAATTGCTAATTAATAATTCACGTGAGAGTGAAATTTTAGTAATTAATATTTTATTTGCAGTTCACACAAATCATTGGAAAGGTATAGTAAATAGTAGATAAGTACACAAAATATATACATGAATAAACAATAAGTGGTCGAACCCCGCATAAATTTGAAGTGTTACCCAATTTCCCACACCCCCTCCTACCCAATTTATTCCCTCCTTCTCCCACCCAAACTTCCCACTTCTTTTCCCACCCCAAGAGTTTCTATTCTCCTCCCATTTGAGTGGTCGAACCCCGCATAAATTTGAAGTGTTACCCAATTTCCCACACCCCCTCCTACCCAATTTATTCCCTCCTTCTCCCACCCAAATTTCCCACTTCTTTTCCCACCCCAAGAGTTTCTATTCTCCTCCCATTTTATTTCCTCCTAAAACCCCCGAAGGAGTGGCGGATTATGGAATCAAAGATTATTACCACACCAGTCTGACCATTGAATAAATGATGTACTTAGGTATCGTATCAAATAACTATAATTCTGATAAATAAAATAATACCTATTTACTTTATTTAGTTATTTTTCTGTATGGGTGTTTTTTTTAAACTTGATAAGGAGAACCAAAAAGGCAGATATATTTTGCAGAATTGCAGAATTTTTTTCTTCTTCTTCTTCTTCTTCTTCTTCTTCTTTAGGGCCCGACCATACTGTCATCTGATGAAAGTCCATAACGTTGGGGTATATTTATTAAAATACAATTCACAATGTCATAATAGTTATATTCTTATTAAATTGTAATGTTAGTTGATGTCATTGTAAAGAACAAAATAAAATTACATTCTTTGGAAAAAAAAAAAAAAAATAATAGATTTTAATGACATGGTCGGATTCTCACATAGGTACCTATAGTTGAGCTCTTCCACCCAATTACTGAAATGTCATCCATAACAGCGCGTGCTGCCCCATTACCCATTACTGAAGTGTCATCCATAACAACGCGTGCTGTCCCATTACTGAAATGTCATCCATAACAGCGCGTGCTGCCCCGTCACCCGTCCACATAGGTATCAAACAAGCACAACGTTAATTAACTTCAATGATCCATCGCCCCGTCGGGAACGGGTGCATTCGAGGTGCTTTAGCCGCTAGCTGATATCTCATTAATGGCGTGCCCTCATTTTTTTTCTTATTTTTTTTTTTATGAATATTATTATTTTAATCATTATTATTATCATTTTTTATTACAGTAGAACCTCGATTATTTCAACCGGGGGTGTTGAAATGATCGAGGTTGAAATAATCACTATGATCCTTTCCTCTGATAATTTCAACACC
>NW_007377832.1:38310-45023 GCF_000475195.1 Diaphorina citri | reverse complement strand
TCCGAGAACAAACCTAATCCCTTCAGGATGAAATCCGCCACGCCGCCCCGGGCGGCGGGAATCGAACCCGCGGCCTAGCGCTTACAAGGCAGGCGTGCTACCTTCCAAGGTAACTTGGGCTGGCTTACCTTGGTTCGTCCGTTGATAACAAAGTCTCCCATTCGACCATTATTGACCATCCTGTTGGCTCGCATGATAATCGCGTCCACTTCGGATATAAGTCTCCCGATATTTGAACAATACGTTTCCCGTCCATCTATCCAAGTGATTTGATCGCCGCGAATTGTCTTCAGGTCTTGCTTGTTGGTAGATTTGTTGCTGACTAGTTGTCCGTCCTTGAACACGCCGCTATGGTACATGCCCAGCACTTCGTGTAACACAGCCATACCTGAGGAGAGATGGTGAGGAAGAAACATTTCAGAGCCATTGCGGTTGCATTGGAAGTGTAGTCGTGCAACTTTTATCCATTTTTTTTGTTTTTTTTTTTTTTTTTTTTTTTTTTTTTTTTTTTTTTTTTTTTTAAGAGGTTTGACAGAGGGAACTTTAACTGCTATGGTCTTATCGTCCCGAAATCGAGGAGAGAAGGAAGACAGGATAGGAGAAAGCCAGCCGTTCCGAGAACGAACATTATCCCATCAGGATAAAATCCGCCCCGGGCGGGAATCGAACCCGCGGCCTAGCGCTTACAAGGCAGACGCACTCTCAACTAAGCTAACTAGGCTGGCCGTGTAAGCTTTGTGATGTCTTCGAGAACACTGTCCTGTTTTCCATCAACCATCCATTATTCCATTCCATTTCCAAGCTTCCTCTTCCTTGCTCTCTCACTCTTTAATTCTTAATTGTCACTTTACACATTTTTTCTCCCCCAATTTCGTTGTTTCTATTTTTTCCCTACTTTTTTTCCCTCTCAAGTTGTTCTTTCATTATCTTCTCTCGTTTTACTTTCTTTATCCTTCCTACTCTTAAAAAAAAAAAAAATCAGTTGAAATTTTCGATGGTCCCTTTTTGAAGTCACTATAGAGCCTAAATCCAAAGGTTTTAGCCATTGGGTCGTGTGTCTGTTTTGAACAAAATATCTCGAAAACGATATGAGCTAGACTCAGCTAGAGACTTGAAATATTTGTTAAGAGGTTCGGTGCAGCGGTTTGCGTCAATTCGACCGCTTTTTGGTGATTTCCGGCTCTACTGACAGAGTGGTGAGTTATATTAAGAAAGTTATGGCAGTATAGACCCCCCAAAAAAACCATACCTTTTGGTTAAGATTTCGACTGTCTTTCCAGCCTTAACAATTAAAGATGATAATTATATCTTCAAAAGGCAATAGGGCAACGAAAGTCGTGTGATGTTCATACCCTCTCTTGAGTTGTTCTTTTCTTCATTAACTTCTCACTTTTTTTTCCTCCTCGTTGTCTTTGTGAAATGTGTCTCATATTAATAACGTCTGTTGAAACACTAGAGTGTTTCTTTATTTCAGGATGGTTATGATAATTGACACATTAGTCTGTTTCGTTGAGATTGTTCTAATTTTGTGCTTTTGCCAGCTGTTTCATTTGCAGTGGTTTTGAAATTGATGTCAAGGAGGCTAGGAAGATAGGAAGATACCTATAGGAAGGACTGGTTTTAATGAGAGATGTGTAAAGACTGAGTGAGTTATAAAAAAGAACTACTCTTTTCAGTGGACTACTCAGTCAATGAGTCAGATCATAACAACCGAGATCCCTGATGGAAGTACATACTATTTTTAGTAAACTAAATTAGCAAGCTAATTATAAGTTCTTACTGAAAAATCCCCCATAAGTTGTTGTTGTTGTTGTTGTTCTTTTTCTTCTTCTTCTTCTTCTTCTTCTTCTTCTTCTTCTTCTTCTTCTTATTCTTTGATCTTCTTCTTTTTTCTTCCTCTCTCTTTCCGGGGTATCAAAAAGCAAACTTTTTGGGGGATTTTTTTCACATTTTCTCACACAAATGAGCTCTGATCTTGAAATTTGTCGCGACGACCTATAAACTTAAAGCGAGAAATTTTTAGATAACACTTCAGTCGATAATTTAAGACCGGTTTTAGCGTCACCTATCTTAAGCTACGCCGAGCGAGGCCAATAAATGGATGGGTGACTTGAACATTATATTTATAGTTTTAGGAATAAAGGGAGAACGGGCTCTAGTCTTGATTTTAAATCATTATAATGAAAGATGAAAATGAAAGTAAAATCAAATCAATAATAATAATAATAAACTGATACCTAATTAAACAAATTAAACAAATTAGGTACATGGGCTAAAAATTTACCGGAGGGACGGGCCCAGCTTGTTTTATAATCAAATAGCTCTTCTGAACGAACTTTACAAGAGTAGTGTGCTAACTCTCTTTCCCAATCTTTCTCTTTCTCTTTCTCTCTCTCTCTCTCTCTCTCTCTCTCTCTCTCTCTCTCTCTCTCCCACTCTCTCTCTCTCTCTCTCTCTCTCTCTCTCTCTCTCTCTCTCTCTCTCTCTCTCTCTCTCTCTCAGTATTAACCCATCGTGGCGTTGATACTGTCTTCCAACAACTCGAATTTCTTCCTCACTAAAAGCTACCATTGTCTCACATCCTAGTGGCTTGGAACTCCAAAAATTGTCTAATTCTAGGTAGGTACACAAACTGTCTCTTTGATTAGGGGCCATAAGACAGACCTCCGTTGATACACACCTATGAAAAAGAGACTCATCCCTCATCCCTATTTTTTTATTATTATTATTATTAACAAGTTTCCATTTATATTTGATTGACAAAAAACTCATAACATACATTTTTCATATAAATGGTATACCCATCCGTATAAGCAGAGCTTGTGCCACGGATGGGGATTTCATAGGTTTGGTGTTGCTACTGAAAGTTGCGCGACTACGTTTCCAATGTACGAGAAACCTAATCTTAACTTGGCGGGGCGGAGCGCAACCGCGCTCCCGAAAGCTCACCAAACTTTCTTTAGTTGAATGTCGAATCTCAATTGTCTTTTAAAATTTATATTTTAATTTGTGAAGATTCTTTTGTAAATAATTATACCGATAATTATTTGCATTTATTTTAATATAGTTTATGTGTATCTGAGGTACCAACTTCTACATAATTTTATAACATTTATAACTCTCCAAAAAAGAGCGATATTAGAGCAATACACCTTTGCTTCATAAATTCCATGACACAACGGGGTTTCGTTTTTTCCGACCTTCCCCTATTGTCGAATCGAAATTTATTCAACTTTTTTCTCTGTAACCTTTTTCGAGGAACCTTTTTTTGCGTCCCCTTTCCGACCAACTTTCGTGCATTTTTTTATTCCAATGTCGCCGAATTGAAACGTTCCGAGTGACCTTATTTTTTGATCTGAAAGTTTTTTCCATAATATTTTCATTTTTTTACGAACAGAAAAAAGTGAAGGGAGAAAAATGCAGCAGTGAGCTGAAACGTTGATTTTTTTTTTTACTTTCTATATATTTACATTTACCTACTCTTTTCAGTGGACGACTCAGTCAATGAGTCAGATCTTATACCTAAAGGAAGTTGATTGAGTTACATGTTTTAGGATCTGACTCATTGACCGAGTCGTCCACTGAAAATTTCCATAATATTTTCATTTTTTTACGAACAGAAAAAAGTGAAGGGAGAAAAATGCAGCAGTGAGCTGAAACGTTGATTTTTTTTTTTTTACTTTCTATATATTATTATATTTACATTTACCTACTCTTTTCAGTGGACGACTCAGTCAATAAGTCAGATCTTATACCTAGAGGAAGATGATTGAGTTCCATGTTTTAGGATCTGACTCATTGACCGAGTCGTCCACTGAAAAGTGTGACTCAATTTTACAACTCACTCCTTTTGTCATAGATTCGTTCATATCCCTCTGCAGAAAAGTTTTCTGTCCCAGTCAAAGGAAGGGGGGAGGGGGGGTGTCCGTTTGGTTAGGATTGGGACGGGACTTTTCGGATTACCCTGGACAATGTAACCCAAAACTGTCAACTTTTTTTTTTTGTGATTCCATTCCTGTTTTGCTGATTTTACCTATTCTAGTTACCTACGTATGTGTACTGTATTTTTTATGTAGATCTCGAAACTCGAACAATGCAAATCGCATGCGCGCGACAGGTATTACAAAAGTCGGGACCCCGGGCAAAGGGGGGGGGGGGGGGGTGTCCGTTTGGTTAGGATCGGGACGGAACTTTTCGGATTATCCTAGACAAAGTAATCGAAAACTGTCAACTTTTTTTTGTGATTTCATTCCTTTTTTTGCTGATTTTACCTATTTTACGTACCTACGTATGTGTATAATAATGCTGTATTTTTTATGTAGATCTCGAAACTCGAACAATGCAAATCGCATGCGCGCGACAGGTATTACAAAAGTCGGGACCGCAAGAAGAAGAAGAAGAAGAAGAAGAACACCAACAACAACAACAACAAAAAGAAGAAGAAAAAGAAGAATACGACAAAGGTGGAGAAGAGGAAGAAGATAAAGAAGAAACGAGAAGAAGAAGAAGAAGAAGAAGTCGGAGGAACAGAGGATGAAGAAGACCAACAACAATAACAACAACAGGAAGAAAATGAAGGAAGAGGAAGAAGAAGGAGGAAGAGGAGAAGAAGAGAAAGAAGAAGAATAAAAACTAGGTAACTTCATGATAATACTTCTACTTCTAATACGAGTAGGTATGTAGGGAAAAAGTTGGAACTTTTCCTGCCACATCTGGGAGTAGCAATGGGGGTAGTAGGTATTCCGAAAGTAAGTAATACGTAAATATGTACGTAATTACGTATTACACTGAACAACAACAACAACAACAACAACAACAACAACAACAACAACAACAACAACAACAACAACAACAACAACAAAAACAAGAAGAAGAATACGACGAAGGCGGAGAAGAGGAAGAAGATAAAGAAGAAACGAGAAGAACAAGAAGTCGGAGGAACAGAGGATGAAGAAGAAGACCAACAACAATAACAACAACAGGAAGAAGATGAAGGAAGAGGAAGAAGAAGGAGGAAGAGGAGAAGAAGAGGAAGAAGAAGAATAAAAACTAGGTAACTTCATGATAATGGGTACTTCTACTTCTCATACGAGTATGTAGGGAAAAAGTTGCAACTTTTCCTGCCACATCTGGGAGTAGCAATGGGGGTAGTATTCCGAATGTAAGTAATACGTAAATATGTACCTACGTAATTACGTACATATTACACTGTATTTATGCATGAGCTATCTCTATTCAGCAGCGGTGTATTAGAGCTATCTTTCAGCACAACACATTAGGTACCTACTTACCTACCTTGTACATAGGTAACTCTGGTTTTTATATACCTATATATAGGCTTGCCAAACGTCCCGAATTGGCCGGGACAGTCCCGAATTTCAGGAGGTGTCCCGGCGTCCCGTTCAGTTTTTCATTTTGGGGCGTTTTGTCCCGAATTTCCGTTTTTGTCCCAGAAAAAATTCGGGACGCGTTTTTTAACTTTAAAATTAGGTACCTCTATAAATCAGAATTTGTTCTTAACTTGTTTAAATTTGTCATGCTATCATCAGTTTGCTCTTCCACTTTGCTAAACCTTTAGAAACGAGAAAATGTTGTATTAAACCGCCTTAAACGAAAAAAATGAGCTGGTCCCTTGGATTCTCGTTATCACCTATCGTACCTATGTACATATCGTACCTATGTGATTTCGCGACTATGTTCGCGGATTTGGCGATTATGTTCGCGGACTTGGCGATTATATTCGCGGATTTGCCGATTATGTTCGCGGATTTCGCGATTATGTTCCCGGATTTCGCGATTTTGTTCGCGGATTTGGCGATTATGCTCGCGGATTTGGCGATTCGCTTTGGGCGCTTGTTTTAGCGGTTTAGAGCGCTTGTATTAGCGCTTTAGCGGCGCTTGTATTAAGCGGTTTAGGCGGCCTTCGTTTTAGCGCTTTTAGGCGCTTGTAATTGAGCGGTTTAGGCGCATTGATAATAGCGGTTTAGGCGGCTTGTATTAGCGGTTTAGCCGCTTGTTTTAGCGCTTTAGGCGCTTGTTATTAGCTGCTTTAGCGCTTGTATAAGCGCTTTGGGCGCTTGTATTAGCGTTTAGGCGCTGTATTAGCCGCTTTAGGCGCTTGTATTAGCGCTTTAGGCGCTTCGTATTAGCACGCTTTGAGGCGGCGTGGTATTAGCGCTTTAGGCGCTTGGTATTAGCGCTTTAGGCGCTTGTTTTAGCCGCTTAGGCGCCTTGATTAGCGCTTTAGCGCTTGTATGTAGCCCCCCAAGTTTAGGCGGCTTGTTTTAGCGTTTTAGGCGCTTGTTTTAGCGGTTTAGCGGCTTGTATTAGCGGCTTTAGCGCGTTGTATCTAGCGCTTTAGGCGCGGTATTAGCCGCTTTAGGCGCTGGTATTAGCGCTTTAGCGCTTGTTTTTAGCGCTTTAGGCCGCTTGTATTACCGCTTTAGGCGCTTTTGTATTAGCGGTTTAGGCGCTTGTTTTAGCGTTGTTAGGCGCTTGTTTTAGCGGTTTAAGGCGCTGGTATTAGCGGTTTAGCGCTTGTATTAGGCGCTTTAGGCGCCCATTAGCGCTTTAGGCGCTTGTATTAGCGCCCTTTGGGCGCTTGTTTTACGGGCGTTTAGCGGCTTGTATTAGCGCTTTAGCGCGCTTGTATTAGCGGTTTAGGCGCTTGTTTTAAGCGCTTTAGCGGCTTGTATAGCGGTTTAGGCTGCTCA
>NW_007377832.1:0-38124 GCF_000475195.1 Diaphorina citri | reverse complement strand
TTTGTAGCATAAGGCGCAGCGGTTACCGAGAACAATCGACGAGGGAATGAATATAAAATATATCCAATAGGTACCTAAATAGGGGGGGGGAAGTTTATTAATGAGACGATTTTTTATGAATTTTCGGGCACCTGTGTTTCTTTTTTTTTTTTTTTTTTTTTTTTTTTTTTTTTTTTTTAATCAAGCTGACAATGATGTAGTGATCTCCCCTGGGTTGAACACACAATGTGTCGGAAACTTTCGGACGTCAAACACACCCTCTCCTCCCCGACTAGAAACCCTCTCCTCCCCGACTAGAAATAGTTTGGATGAAAAATAGAACGTACCTACCTACCTACATAGTTGGAGAGGAGGAAAACCCCGTGAAATCCGTGTAAAGTTAGAAATAGGTGGGAAAAGGTGGATAAATATAGGCCCGTATTGGGTTCTCCGTTCGAGGTTAATTTTTCTCCTTTGCTGTAGGCCAGACTCTAAAAATTTGGATTTTTAGGAATGGGGATTTTACCCTCTATTCGTCGTCAAGCGACCCGCCACCTCACATTAACCCATTAGCGCCTAGCATTGCCATGTGGCAACACTCGTACTTGTCTTGGTTTCTACTGATCCTAGATGGCAGAACATATTAACAGTAATTAAAAATCAAAGGGAGAAAATAACTCAGGCGCTAATGGGTTAACCTCACCCTCAGTGGGGCCGGGAAAAGGCACGCGATTGCTAGTACAGTTACCCGTAGGTCAGCCACTCACTATCAGATATCAGGTAGACCTAACGGGCAGACCTGATAAAGTGTAGGTACCTGTCAGGTTTACCTGATAGTGAGTGTCTGGTTCAATACAGTTACCCACAAAGAACTCGACCACGCTCAACGTTGCCTTCAGTGTTCCATTGGGATGTTAGAAGTTGGTACATACAACGTGCTATCGCCGCTGACTCGGGCTTGTCAGGCTTGTACATGCCTTGAGGGCATGCCGGCATGTTATCAATTAATGGCGATAACAATAACAGCATGTTATAATATATAACCGCATGTTATAAAGTATAACAACATGGTTATCCGACCTATGAACTCAAAGCGAGAAAGTTTTAGATAACACTTCAGTCGATAATTTAAGACCGATTTTAGCGTCACCTGTGTTAAGCTACCCTGAGGAAGGCCAATAAATGGATGGGTGACTTAAACATTACCTATATTGGGAAGAAAGGGAGAACGGGCTCTAGTCCTGATTTTAAATCATTACATGAAAGTAAAATCAAATCAAGTATAATAATAATCTGAATATTAAAGAAATTAGGTATGTAGGTACATAGGTAGGTACTGATTTTCTATTATCACGATCGAATAAACTACGGCCTAAAAAATTCCCGGAAGGACGGGCCCAGCTTGTTTTTCTAATTTTCCTCCTCCCCTTTTATTCTTCTCCTTCTCCCTCTCCTCTCCTCCTGCTCCTTTTTTCTCTCCTTATATTCCTTCTCCTCCTCGTTCTATCTGCGTCCTTCTTCTCCTCCTCCTTTCGCTCTTCCTCTTTCTTTTCCTGCTCTTACTCCTTCTTTAATCCTCTTTCCAATTCACCACCTCCTCTTACTTCCCTTCTTTTTTTCCCCTTTTCTCATCCTCCACCTCCTCGTCCCACATCCATATTTCTACTTGTTCATATTTTCCTGACGTGGGAGGAAGGGAAGGATCCAAATTAAAATATTACTTATTTATACGTTTATTATTTGTCTTTCTCTTTCTTTCTTTTTCTCTGTCTCTCTCGCTCCCATTTCTTTGTCTTTATAAACGAGTGAAAGAAATAACTGAACAGAGAGAAAGAAAGAGAGAGAGAGAAAGATAGATCGAGAAAGAACGAGAGAGAGTGTGAATACAAAGAGAGAGAAAGAGAGAGGGAGATGTTGGGCCCAAGTATGATGTGTGGTGGTGTTGTCCCAGTCTGTTTGTTGGTGGGGATAGGTCGACATATTCCCTGGTTCGTTTCCTTTCTCTTTCTTTATTTCCTAAAAACTCCCTTTCGGTTCGTTTTTCTTTTTGGTAGGAGGAGTGTAACGTTGTAAACGTTGCGTGGTTACCTTGCGTGTAAACGCGGCCCTTATATCAGCTGATATGTTATTATGTTCCGTTCGTTTTGTTTTGAAAAAGTTAGTTAGGCCAAAACTGAATAAGTGGGTACCTACTTGAATTTTGCATCAAACGTTTCTAAATTTAGATTCATGTAATATTTACTGATGTAAGTACATAGTTACTATCATTTACATTTGAATATTTATGTGAGCAACTAAAAATAAAACAAAAATATAAAGAAACAACCCATTTAAAACAAACAAGCAAGCCACGAGCCATGAACTTTGAACTTTGTAACTACATATATTCCACAGAGAAAAGTGTTAATAATAAAAACGGCGGTGGAACACTCATCTTTAAAATAAAAAATAATAATAATAAAAAAAAAAAAAAAAATATATAAAACAAAATGAACCATAAATGATGCAAAATCTCTAACTATTAACAGAATTCCGGGTTTAAAAAAAGGCATCACAAAAATATGGTGTGAATATCACACGACTTCCCTTATTCTTATGGATTTTGCTTTGATGGTAATGAAGAGTACATTTTTCGGGGTTAAAAACTAGCAGTAGTTAGGTACGAGATCGACCCATCTCTATGACCGAATGGTTAAGAGCAATGAATCCTTGCTGGATTCGAATCCTGGAGACGGAAATAATAATGTCTTGAAGTAATGCGAAAACGGTTCCAAAGAAGATTATAAAAGAACATTGAATAATCACTTGATATACAACACAAAATCTTAAATAATTAACTTTATTATTTATTTATTTCTCTTTTTATGATAACTCGGAAACCTGAGCAGCGGACTGTTTATTTATTTACTTTTATTGTTTCCAAATCTATCAAGGTAATGGAAGCATTGTAAATCTTAATTCCTTAGGACAGATTGTGTCCTTCAAATGCAAATTTCTGTCAGTCTAAAGCTGTGTCAGCTTAAAAGTTAGCTTGGGAAGATTGAGGTACCTAGCTCTTCTGTCTTGTAAGCGCTAGTTCGCAGACCTTCCAAACAGGTAAGGTGAGTTCTCGGAATTTCCGGCTTTCTCCTATCCTGTCCTCCTTCTCTCTTCGACTTCGGGACGATAAGATTTCCATTGTTACAGTTCCCTGTATCAAACCCTAAAAAAAGAAAAAAAAAAAAGATATTATTTTATATTTCTAAACATATGTACATACCTATTTCTAAATTCTTCTAACCAGAATCGATCAAAGCTGAAAAATTCAGCATTGTAAATCTTAATTCCTTAGGACAGATTGTGTCCTTCAAATGCAAATTTCTGTCAGTCTAAAGCTGTGTCAGCTTAAAAGTTAACTTGGGAAGATTGAGGTAGCTCTTCTGTCTTGTAAGCGCTAGTTCGCAGACCTTCCAAACAGATAAGGTTAATTCTCGGAATTCCCGGCTTTCTCCTATCCTGTCCTCGTTCTCTCTTCGACTTCGGGACGATAAGACTTCCATTGTTACAGTTCCCTGAATCAAACCTATTTCTAAACATATAGGTATATGTATTTCTGAATTCTTCTAACCAGAATCGATCGAAGCTGAAAAATTCGATGAAGCATCGTGCAATAACATGTAGGCGGCGTGTCTGCGCATTTCTTACTTTCTTTTACTTAGCTACAATCAAGCTACGAGTGCTCTCATATTATTTATCTTAGTCTTTTCTTTACTCTGTCTCGAAATTACCTCCCTCCACTGACAGTCCATTCAATTTTTTCTCCCTCCCTCTGACAATTTTTCCCATTTATTTCTTCCTCACTCTGAAGATTTTTCCCATTTTTTCTTCCTTTCCAGAAAAATTCCCCCCTTTTCTCTCCCCCCTCTGACAATCCTTCCCATTTTCTCTCCCTTCCTGTGACAATTTCGCCCCATTTTCTCTCCCTTCTCTGGAAATTTCCCCTTTTTTCTTCCCCTGACAATCCTCTCCCATTTTTTCCCCCCTCTAAAACAGTCCTTAACGGCTCTAAACACAGAACTCTTAACAAACAGAAGGGCGTGGGTTTAATCCCAGAAGAGCTATGGAATTTTCAGGGGTAGTGGATTGGAACACATCGTATGCCTTCAGGCACACTTCATTTGTCAAGGGTCTAGGTTTATCTTCCTCTTGGGATCAATTTCATTTGAAGAGACTTCAAGAGACCATTTACTGATGAAAAGGTGTGTGTAATATCATACGAGAATTCGACTACAATAGGTACCTTAGAGTGGCCCTTTAGCTCTTCGAGCAGTATAGGCGATTTGTCAAGGGTCTAGGTTTATCTTCCTCTTGGGATCAATTTCATTTGAAGAGACTTCAAGAGACCATTTACTGATGAAAAGGTGTATATAATATCATACGAGAATTCGACTACAATAGGTACCTTAGAGTGGCCCTTTAGCTCTTCGAGCAGTATAGGCGCTTTTATCATGACCTTCTGATAATAATAAACATAATTAAGCCCCACCTGTAGTAACATTGACTTTGTAAAGTCCAAGGTAGATATCTGCAACATAGGAATCTCTTTTGATGTATGACATGCATAGTATCACAGGTTATTTTGCCCCTGCAGCGACCAATTCCAGGATAATTAGAGTTATTATGTATTGAGGTGATGTCAACTCTTCTTCTTCTTCTTCTTCTTACACAAAATGGCTGTCTCTTTTCTAAAGTACAACAGTATTTACCTACCTAGTTAATTTGGTTTGAAATGTTAGCTTTTCTGAACGCAATTTTAAAGATCCTATAATGTTCTCAAGTCGTGCCTTTTCAGTTCTTCTTGCTAACGAGAGAGCGGTCCACTTAGCACGGTTAGGCTTAGCACGGTTAGGTCACCATAATGACACTGTTTCGGATACGGAAAGTAAGTTCTTCTTGCAGGGTTAAAACTTTTCAGTCGATATTTTTGTTTCTTTTGTGGGTAAACACCATGCTCTCCCTTTCAATTGAGAATAATCTTTAGGGCATTGCATATCCAGAATAACCTATCCCCCTCCATTCTTTAATTTGGATAAATAGAAACAATTTCGTTTGTCTCAGACCTAGAGGGCTCTGCTCTTTGCTTACTCCACTATGTTGTTCTTTAGTCCCTGCTTCCCCATTTCTTTTTGAAGGAACTTATGGCTAATGTCTGAAAGTTTAATTATTACCTACAGTTCTTACAGTGTCCTGTGGAAGGTGTTTTCGGGTATCCTACTTTTGCCTCGTCAAAAGGGATTAGCTCGTTTGTTACAAAGGTTTCACATGCCTGGTGGGCATAGGACCTTCTAAATCTATTAGTTACAAAAAAAAAGAAAAAAACTGAGTGTGTCAACACCTTCCAAAGATACAAAAGTCTGGGAATTACCGGTTTCGTCAAAAGGGATTAGCTCGTTTGTTACAAAGGTTTCACATGCCTGGTGGGCATAGGACCTTCTAAATCTATTAGTTACAAAAAAAAAAGTATGAGTGTGTCAACACCTTCCAAGGATACAAAAGTCTGGGAATTACCGGTTCGTCTTCGAGCACCCCTCTATCTACCAAGGAAATCTATTTTTACCTTACCTACCCTAGTGCCAACATTTCTTCCAAGTCTTATTTATAGACGTACCTACCATATTCCCACTTCCCAATATGGTATAAATAAAATTTATATGAGCTCTGGCATTTGACTCTTGACAGTGTGAGAATATATGTTAATGTTTCCACGCTATCGCATAATTATTATTTGTATCCTGTAACAGTTGCGAAACAAAGAGGGAAAGGTAAATCCAAACTGATTCTAGCTTCTAGTTTACTGAGGTTGAAGGATGACAGTTTGGACCAGGGAACGTATTCCTTAAGAGGTGTAATGTTGTCCTTAACAAGGTGCAAGTGGGGAAACCATTACACTCATCTAGTTCCTAGGGTAAATCCTCCTCAAAAACTATTTTAGAGCAATTTCATATGCAAATGAAAATTGAACACATTTAGTCATGAACCCTCTCAATCTGGACATAGTGTAGGTCAAGCAAATTAGATAATCAGATACCTCAATAGCCATTAGAGTCATTAGACGGACTCAAACAAAGTTTTTTTACCGGGTGAAAAAGAAACATTTTCAAAGTTTGATGGACGGTACTGGTTTCCCGAAATCCCGAAGTTTTCCCGAAATCGAAGAGAGAAGAAGCGCAGGATTGGAGAGGGCCTTTCTTAGAATGAACCTTATCTGTTCGGGATACACTTTGCCCTGGGTGGGAATTGATCCCTAGACCCAGCGCTTACAAAATGCCTGCTTTCGAAACTAACGAGGCTTTAAAATTTTGATAAAACGGATTGGAGGTCTTATTGTCCCGAAATTGAACAGAGAAGGGAGGGTTAGAAAAAGCCATCCGTTCCGAGGATCCGATAACGAACATTATCTGTTTAGGATGCACTCTGCCCTGGGTAAGAATCGACCCGAAACCCAGAGCTTACATGGTATTTAGTTGGGTCCACCCTGAATATAATAATTATCTCGCTTAATGTGAATTCTAATACCCCATGATTATGTGAGAAGGCAAGTATTTATTTTAATGAATTGAGTATGATGATGGTACCCTTAACAAATAGCGTGCAATTACTATTAGTATATTCAAATCAACATATTAGTCCATGAACGTCTTGAGTTTACGATGCTAGACGCGAAGCAACTCCTGAACTGTGGGAAAATTACCTACTGGACCTGCCTTGGTAGGTCAGTGGTCAAGCCTTCACCTAGCAAAAAGGAGATTGCGGGTTCAAATGCCTATTTTCACTTTCCTTATCCTGTAGGAAGGAAAGTAATGTAATCGGGTCAAATTTTCGATGGTGAGTTTTTAGTGCCAGAACACGTTTTGAGGTTCCTCATTACTATCCTTATAGGATGCGATGGTCAGTCTTTAATGCCAAAACACGTGTCGAGGTCCCTGGTGAGTTTTTAGTGCCAGAACACGTTTTGAGGTTCCTCATTACTATCCTTATAGGATGCGATGGTCAGTCTTTAATGCCAAAACACTTGTCGAGGACCCTAGTTTCCTTCAGTCATGAACGTAACTTTTCCAGTCTCAATTTTTCAAGATGATTTTCCTTTATTGAACCGATTAGAAAAACCTCTGAAGAGAAAAACCACAGGTTTATGGGGGAAAATATGAGTGAGTCTGATGTGATCATTAGGTGCCAATATAATCACGTCTTACCTCATTGGTCACATGAGACGCCAATGGGTGAGAGGTGAGGTTCATGTGTTACCCATACTCGCATACAGCTCAGTATATGTAGTTCCATGTGCTAACCATACTGCCATACAGTATATGTATGGTAAGTTCGGTACACACGCTGTGAAACGTCACCCAACTTGGTCTTCCATCAACCTGGTCAGAACAGATAGTCTTCAAATTTGGACTTCCTGGTCAGAACAGATAGACTTCAACCTGGTCAGAACAGATAGACTTCAAATTTGGACAGATAGTCTTTCGACGAATGGTCATTCAAATTTCAATTTGGTGTTCCAAAATGTTCTTTTGAGAGATGGTCTTCAGACAGATTGTTGCGTGTGGACACGATATTGCGCAAATTTTACTTGTTTAGGTCTGAAAACAGATAGTCTTCAAATTTGGACTTCCTGGTCAGAACAGATAGACTTCAACCTGGTCAGAACAGTGGTCTTTCGACGAATGGTCATTCAAATTTCAATTTGGTATTCCAAAATGTTCTTTTGAGAGATGGTCTTCAGACAGATCGTTGCGTGTGGACACGATATTGTCGCAAATTTTACTTGTTTAGGTCTGATATTTTTGAAAATATCCCGTACACACGAAGCAAGCAAGTTGGAGGATCATCTGGTCTAAAGACAAAAGATTGAAAGACCAAGTTAGAAGATTATCTGTCAAAAGACCAAGTTGGGACACGTCGGTCGGCAGCGTGTGTGCCGGGCTTAGAGTACATTTTGTACTGAGGTTCACATGTATGACTCGGGTTGCATTACAGACTTGAAAGTACCACCGCTCATCATGAACAACCTTGGCATTTTTCAGGTGTCAAGGCATTTGAGCCAAGAACCCGCCAAGATCTTTCTCGCCATGATTGATATGGGCTTGTTTTTCGGTTCATAAGTAATAGAATAATTCTCCCATTAGAAGTACGCTCATAGAATAATTCCTCCATTAGAGGTAGTTACGCTGGAAATTGTGCATAAGTAATAGAATAATTCTCCCATTAGAAGTACGCTCATAGAATAATTCCTCCATTAGAGGTAGTTACGCTGGAAATTGTGGGACCTTAATAGTTAATTGTTTCATGGCAGAGATTGATACGAAAATAAGTGGAGAGGATAATAAAGATAGCTATACTGCTTTGAATTGGGTATAATGGACTGAGAATTAGGAGTACCAATCTCTTGGAACTTGTCATTCTGTGTACATCACGTACCTTGGAGAGTTGAGGCTATATGGGGGGAAAAAAGAAAGAGTTGCAATATAAAGAAAATTTTCAAATCAAGGGGGTCCTCTATGAGCTTAAAAATTGCAAATGAAAGAGGACTTCTATGAGTTTTCAATCAACCCCACTCTTACCAATCTGGATTTAGACTATGACTATGGAAATAAATATCCTCATAGGGACTTAGGAGTTGAGGCTATATGGGGGGAAAAAAGAAAGAGTTGCAATATAAAGAAAATTTTCAAATGAAGGGGGTCCTCTATGAGCTTAAAAATTGCAAATCAAAGAGGACTTCTATGAGTTTTCAATCAACCCCACTCTTACCAATCTGGAATTAGACTATGACTATGGAAATAAATATCCTCATGGGGACTTAAGTAACTCACAAAGTTCAAGGACATTCAAACACCTCCCTTGTGAAATATCTTGAAGGTTCACAGTGCAAGAAAAGATCAGTTGTTGTGTAGAAGAGCTTCCTTAAGACTCAAGAGGTAACTCACAAAGTTCAAGGACATTCAAACACCTCCCTTGTGAAATATCTTGAAGGTTCACAGTGCAAGAAAAGATCAGTTGTTGTGCAGAAGAGCTTCCTTAAGAGAACCCTACCACCTGCCAAAAGAAAGTCAGAAAAAACACCTGACGGTTTTTTCAGTCCCTTGAAAACTACCCCAATGAAGGGGACATTTCCTCCAAATGCTGGTGGCAATTACTTCCAGGTACTGTCGACACAGGGCTGAAAAGTCATGTTATTGTCACGAAAAGCCCCATTGGCACGGAAAAGCCCCCGATTACAATTAGGAGACGGTAGCCCGCTAGTTTGGATACCGCTCTGAGGGGACCTCGACCTTAAGACTCAAGAGAACCCTACTACCTGCCAAAGGAAAGTCAGAAAAAACACCTGACGGTTTTTTCAGTCCCTTGAAAACTACCCCAATGAGGGGAACATTTCCTCCAAATGCTGGTGGCAATTACTTCCAGGTACTGTCGACACAGTGCTGAAAAGCCACGAAAAGCCCCATTGGCACGGAAAAGCCCCCGATGGCAATTAGGAGACGGTAGCCCGCTAGTTTGGACACCGCTCTGAGGGGGCCTCGGAATGCTGATGGCAATTAGGGGACGGGTCACCTAGTTTGGTCACCGCTCGATCTAGTCCACCTGAATTCCTCACCAAGGATACCTTCTTGCAGATATACTTGTAGTTTATAGCTATATTAATACCTTACCTATGTACAAGCCCAGTGTAAATCGCACATTGGGTTGAATATAGAAACATAGATACATGAATAATACATAGATATATCGGTATACAGATGTACCTATATAGCAACATGGTAGGTTCATAGATATATCGCGACAAGACCAAGACGACAGGTTCGGTCGAGTTCCAGTTAAAAACAGAAAATATATAAAACTATTTCTGTCCTCTGGTTAATATCCAATGTACAAGCCCAGTGTAAATCGCACATTGGGTTGAATATAGAAACATAGATACATGAATAATACATAGATATATCGGTATATAGATGTAAATAGCAACATGGTAGGTTCATAGATATATCGCGACAAGACGACAGGTTCGGTCGAGTTCCAGTTAAAAACAGAAAATATATAAAACTATTTCTGTCCTCTGGTTAAGACTCGATTGCAAGAAGTGGTAGCTGGCGAATACTTGCTATAAACCTGAGAATCAGACACAAGGAACACATAAAACATATTGGTCTATCACATGTAGTTGGATCACCAGTTCTATTGGGAATTGGTTCCTTAAGCTGTGTCCACACATCGTTGATCGATGGTCGATCGACGCCGACTGAAACCGTACACTGCCTCGACAACATAGATTCACCTCTTCACTTCGTCGATCGGACGAGGCTGTAGTCACAGCTTTTGATTTTGAAACTTTTGGAGTTACAATCTTATTTACTGGAGATAGATGAGGGATTGGATTCGTAACCGAGACTTTTCAAGTCGTAGGAGAGACATGAAAAATTGAGTACAAAGAAATGCCATGCAACTTTGACATCAGTGGTTCAAAGGATCAAAGAGATAACCCCTTTAACATACCTTTATTGTATTATTTACGGAGAAATCGTGCTTCCCAAAGTCTTTTCATTAACAGAAATGCAACTTTGACATCAGTGGTTCAAAGGATCAAAGAGATAACCCCTTTTACATACCTTTATTGTATTATTTACGGAGAAATCGTGCTGCCCAAAGTCTTTTCATTAACAGATGAGCCTCCAAATGGCCTGAGATAAGGAATTCTTCTTACCTGTGTGGTTTTTAGACATAGCGGACAGCGGACGAAAACAAAACCACACACAAAACTGTACATCCGCTGCCTGATGATACAGGCAGACGTAGACCAAAATTACCAAACCTTGCTAGCGTTCATTATAAAATTAAGTATTACCTATTCCGTACTATGATAATGTTACGAAGAGTGCTGTTATTC
The DNA here is from genome assembly GCF_000475195.1 of Diaphorina citri. Classification (NCBI taxonomy): domain Eukaryota; kingdom Metazoa; phylum Arthropoda; class Insecta; order Hemiptera; family Psyllidae; genus Diaphorina; species Diaphorina citri. Next base: position 27,218 of record NW_007377832.1, on the reverse strand, counting down.
GTTATGACTTCCAAAGAATTCTCACGCATAGGAGGAATTGAAGAATCGCGGTTCAATAATGAAGATAGGCGAGCCCTAGGCTCAGTTGTATTAGTTCCTGATATAATTATAATATGCCTTGTTCATCCTGTTGGGATAGGATAGGACACTGGAGTGAAGCAACGTCGAGCTTACCGTGAGACAGTTGGTTCTTGATAATATCCACCTGTTGTCCTGATGATACAGGCAGACGTAGACCAAAATTACCAAACCTTGCTAGCGTTCATTATAAAATTAAGTATTACCTATTCCGTACTATGATTAATGATTATGTTACGAAGAGTGCTGTTATTCGTTATGACTTCCAAAGAATTCTCACGAAGAGGAGGAATTGAAGAATCGCGGTTCAATAATGAAGATAGGCGAGCCATAGGCTCAGTAAAATAGACCTTATCAGGACTGGAAGTCTGGGACTAATGTTCCTGAACCACCTTTGAAGTCGCACTACTTCTAAAGGTGTGTCCACACATAGTCGACCGGCCACCGATCGACGTCGACTGAACCCTCCGCACTGCCTAGACATAGATTTATGTACCTCCTCGATCAACGCGGCCGGTCGACTAAGTGTGGACACACCTTTATACTGAAATGTCAACAGAGAGTTTTCTTTACGATGTAATGTACTCCGATGTTGTTGGGGGAAAAGGCTAAAACAACTGTCTCCACCCAGAACACTACTTCTAAAGGTGTGTCCACACATGACCGGCCACCGATCGACGTTGACTGAACCCTCCGCACTGCCTAGACATAGATTTATGTACCTCCTCGATCGACGCGGCCGGTCGATTAAGTGTGGACACACCTTTATACTGAAATGTCAACAAAGAGTTTTCCTTACGATGTATTGTACTCCGATATTGTTGGGGAAAAGGCTAAAACAACTGTCTCCACCCACAATATACTGATGGAGTGAAGAGACTTTTCAGTCCCAATCTGGCAGTATAAACAGGGTATAGTCTACATTATTTCTTGAAAGTAAACGTACTGTTCATTCACGCTGACCAATGGGGCTAGTAATTGTCATCGTAGGAACTAGCCGACTGATAAGGATTGGGCCTGTGTGACAAAACGACTAGATTTTGATTCGTTTCTAATTTCTAATTCGACTATAAAGGCAACGTACATGACGATATGCTTTGAAAATCTACCAATTCGACTCCGTTCTTGCTTTTTCTCGTGTACAGGCGGGGTCGGCGTTTTTCGTCAGCCTCTCAATCAGCCCTAATTAGGGTAGAAACTCGGCACCCAAATGAAGAACAATTAAAACACACTAACGACATGGAACTCCGTAGCAATGACACGCTCAGTAATTGCTAATTAACAATTCACCTGAGAGTGAAATTTTAGTAATTAATGTTTTATTTGCAGTTCACACAAATCATTGGAAAGGTATAGTAAATAGTAGATAAGTACACAAATATACATGAATAAACAATTCATACATGAATACCTCTGTCATTCGAATAACTATGTATAATATGCGCTGTTTCTCGAGACCATTCTGTTACCCGCCCTACCGGAAGTAGATTAACCTATGTGACCATATAGGAAATAAATTAACGGGGGTCAAGTTCACAAAATAACAAAAACGTGTATAACTAGGGAAACCATTACACTCATCTAGTTCCTAGGGTAAATCCTCCTCAAAAACTATTTTAGAGCAATTTCATATGCAAATGAAAATTGAACTTATTTAGTCATGAACCCTCTCAATCTGGACGTAGTGTAGGTCAAGCAAATTAGATAATCAGATTACAGATACCTACCTCAATAGCCATTAGAGTCATTAGACAGACTCAAACAAAGTTTTTTTACCGGGTGAAAAAGAAACATTTTCAAAGTTTGATGGACGGGACTGGTTTCCCGAAATCCCGAAGTTTTCCCGAAATCAAAGAGAGAAGAAGCGCAGGATTGGAGAAGCGCAGGTGGGAATTAATTCCTAGACCCAGCGCTTACAAAATGCCTGCTTTCGAAGCTAACGAGGCTTTAAAATTTTGATAAAGTCAACGAGGCTTTAAAATTTTGATGGAGGTCTTATTGTCCCGAAATTGAACAGAGAAGGGAGGGTTAGAAAAAGCCAGCCGTTCCGAGGATCCGATAACGAACATTATCTGTTTAGGATGCACTCTGCCCTGGGTGGGAATGGACCCGAAACCCAGAGCTTACATGGTATTTAGTTGGGTCCACCCTGAATATAATAAAATTTATGATTATGTATAGTATTTGCCTTCACAAAATTACAGCATCAACCATCAACTTCTCTTGATAGTTTCCTCTCAGTGGTTAATCCTGGTAATCAGGAGGCCTGGAGTTCAAATGCCAGTCAAAGCATCAAAATTTATCATGACTGTTTGATAATTTGATAGTAACGATAGTAAAGCTTACTGCTGGAGTTAAGGGACCCATTAATCTCCATTCGAGCAACCCTTAACAAATAGCGTGCAATTACTATTAGTATATTCAAATCAACATATTAGTCCATGAACGTCTTGAGTTTACGATGCTAGACGCAAAGCAACTCCTGAACTGTGGGAAAATTACCTACTGGACCTCTGATGATGGTACCCTTAACAAATAGCGTGCAATTACTATTAGTATATTCAAATCAACATATTAGTCCATGAACGTCTTGAGTTTACGACGCTAGACGCAAAGCAACTCCTGAACTGTGGGAAAATTACCTACTGGACCTGCCTTGGTAGGTCAGTGGTCAAGCCTTCACCTGGCAAACAGGAGATTGCGGGTTCAAATCCCTCTTTTCACTTTCCTTATCCTGTAGGAAGGAAAGCAATGTAATCGGGTCAAATTTTCGATGGTGAGTTTTTAGTGCCAGAACACGTTTTGAGGTTCCTTATTACTATCCTTATAGGATGCGATGGTCAGTCTTTGATGCCAAAACACGTGTCGAGGTCCTTAGTTTCCTTCAGTCATGAACGTAACTTTTCCAGTCTTAATTTTTCAAGATGATTTTCCTTTATTGAACCGATTAGAAAAACCTCTGAAGAGAAAAACCACAGATTTATGGGGGAAAATATGAGTGAGTCTGATGTGATCATTAGGTGCCAATATAATCACGTCTTACCTCATTGGTCACATGAGACGCCAATGGGTGAGAGGTGAGGTTCATGTGTTACCCATACTCGCATACAGCTCAGTATAGTTCCATGTGCTAACCATACTGCCATACAGTATATGTATGGTAAGTTCGGTACACACGCTGTGAAACGTCACCCACCTTGGTCTTCCATCAATCCATGTGCTAACCATACTGCCATACAGTATATGTATGGTAAGTTCGGTACACACGCTGTGAAACGTCACCCAACTTGGTCTTCCATCAACCTGGTCAGAATGTTTCGGCACTAAAAACTGACCATCGAAAATTTGACCCGATTACATTACTTTCCTTCCTATAGGATAAGGAAAGTGTTTCGGCACTAAAAACTGACCATCGAAAATTTGACCCGATTACATTACTTTCCTTCCTATAGGATAAGGAAAGTAAAAAAAAAAAACACAAAAATATGGTGTGAATATCACACGACTTCCCTTATTCTTATGGATTTTGCTTTGATGGTATAATGAAGAGTACATTTTTCGGGGTTAAAAACTAGCAGTAGTTAGGTACGAGATCGACCCACCTCTATGACCGAATGGTTAAGAGCAATGAATCCTTGCTGGATTCGAAAACGAAGCACTGCGAAAACGGTTCCAAAGAAGATTATAAAAGAACATTGAATAATCACTTGATATACAACACAAAATCTTAAATAATTAAATTTATTATTTATTTATTTTTCTTTTATGATAACTCAGAAACCTGAACAGCGGACTGTTTATTTATTTACTTTTATTGTTTCCAAATCTATCAAGGTAATGGAAGCATTGTAATCACGCATAGGAGGAATTGAAGAATCGCGGTTCAATAATGAAGATAGGCGAGCCCTAGGCTCAGTTGTATTAGTTCCTGATATAATTAGAATATGCCTTGTTCATCCTGTTGGGATAGGATAGAACACTGGAGCAACGTCGAGCTTACCGTGAGACAGTTGGTTCTTGATGATATCCACCTGTTGTTGAGATAACATTTCTTTTGGTTACGAAGGGCATTGAGCGCAATGTCATTTTCCAATGGAAAACACTTCTCTTGATATACATAAAATTTATGATTATGTATAGTATTTGCCTTCACAAAATTACAGCATCAACCATCAACTTCTCTTGATAGATTAGTCTCAGTGGTTAATCCTGGTAATCAGGAGGCCTGGAGTTCAAATGCCAGTCAAGGCATCAAAATTTATCATGAGGACTGTTTGAAAATTTGATAATTTGACAGTAACGATAGTAAAGCTTACTGCTGGAGTTACCGAGCATAAACAAGCTATCATTGCTGTCGATATCTTCTAGGAATTTCACCTGTTGTCGAGATAACATTTCTTTTGGTTACGAAGGGCATTGAGCGCAATGTCATTTTCCAATGGAAAACACTTCTCTTGATATAGATAAAATTTATGATTATGTATAGTATTTGCCTTCACAAAATTACAGCATCAACCATCAACTTCTCTTGATAGTTTAGTCTCAGTGGTTAATCCTGGTAATCAGGAGGCCTGGAGTTCAAATGCCAGTCAATGCATCAAAATTTATCATGAGGACTGTTTGATAATTTGACAGTAACGATAGTAAAGCTTACTGCTGGAGTTAAGGGACCCATTAATCTCCATTCGAGCATAAACAAGCTATCATTGCTGTCGATATCTTCTAGGAATTTAACTCACTATCAGATATCAGGTAGACCTAACGGGCAGACCTGATAAAGTGTAGGTACCTGTCAGGTTTACCTGATAGTGAGTGTCTGGTCCAATACAGTTACCCACAAAGAACTCGACTCGCTCAACGTTGCCTTCAGTGTTCCATTGGGATGTTAGAAGTTGGTACATACAACGTGCTATCGCCGCTGACTCGGGCTTGTCAGACTTGTTCATGCCTTGAGGGCATGCCGGCATGTTATCAATTTATTAATGGTGATAACAATAACAGCATGTTATAATATATAACCGCATGTTATAAAGTATAACAACATGGTTATAAAGGATTAAATGATTTCGTTTCAGGCAAAGTTAACGGGACAAAACTGTACAAAAGGCACGCCGACAAAAGTTTACAAATAATATAAACAGCTCTTTGTAATTCAAATCACAAAGGGAATAATAATTATCAGGGCTAATATGAGTTTTAAGCTTTGGTATTTCCCCCCTCTCTTTTTCCCTTTATCTTCCTCTCCCTCCTCTTTATCGCCCCTTCCCCTATTTTTATCCCCCCCCCTTTGACATGTATCTTCCCCCTATATTTCCTTTATCCCCCCTCTCTCCTTCCTTTTATCTCCCTCTCTTGTTCCCTACATCCCTCCTCTCCCTTTCTTCTTCCCTTTATAATCTTCCTCTCCTTTTTGCTTTTGTTTCCTGTGGAAATTGAATTTTAAACATGGTAAAAGCGTACATGGTATAATTCACCTACAAAGGTATATGGGTATAGGGTATAGGTAACTAGGTATGTACCTACCTACTTGATGTAGTTCTCAGAACGGCTGGCTCTTCCCTATCCTGATCTTCTCCTTCGATTTCGGGACTTTAAACCCAAGTAGCTACCTTGTTACAACTCCGTCTATCAATCTTGGAAAAAAAAAGAAAGAAAAAGAAGAAGAAAGAAGATGAAGAAGATAGAAGAAGAAGAAGAAGAAGAAAAAAGATGAAGAAGAAGGAAGAAGAAGAAAGAAGAAGAAGAAGAAGAAGAAAGAAGAAGAAGAAGAAGAAGAAGAAAGAGATAGAAGAAGAAGAAGAAGAAGAAGAAGAAGAAGAAGAAGAAGAAGAAGAAGAAGAAGAAGAAAGAGATAGAAGAAGAAGAAGAAGAAGAAGAAAGAAGAAGAAGATGATGAAGAAGAAGAAAAAGAAGAAAGAAGAAGAAGAAGAAAAAACCTTCCCGTTGTTAAACTCGTGAAATTTACAAAGTCTTTGGTGTCCCTAATTGACTATTATTCAATATTGTCTGTCTGTCGACACGTTTGTGTGGGTGTCAATCTTTGTGTTTTGCACCCCACGAACCTAAATTAGGATCATTTTCCTCCCAAAAAAAAAAAAAAAAAAAAAAAAAAAAAAAACAAACAAACAAACAAACAAACAAATTGAAAAAATACTTCAAACACTAAGTGGGTACCTACTTGAATTTTGCATCAAACGTTTCTAAATTTAGATTCATGTAATATTTACTGATGTAAGTACATAGTTACTATCATTTGGTTATCAAGGATTAAATGATTTCGTTTCAGGCAAAGTTAACGGGACAAAACTGTACAAAAGGCACGCCGACAAAAGTTTACAAATAATATAAACAGCTCTTTGTAATTCAAATCACAAAGGGAATAATAATTATCAGGGCTAATATGAGTTTTAAGCTTTGGTATTTCCCCCCTCTCTTTTTCCCTTTATCTTCCCCTCCCTCCTCTTTATCGCCCTAATAGGGAAGGCCCTATTTTTATCCCCCCCCCTGTGACATGTATCTTCCCCCTATATTTCCTTTATCCCTCCTCTCCCTCTCTCCTTCCTTTTAACTCCCTCTCTTGTTCCCTTCATCCCTCCTCTCCCTTTCTTCTTCCCTTTATAATCTCCATCTCCTTTATCCTCTCCTTTTTGCATTTGCTTCCTGTGGAAATTGAATTTTAAACATGGTAAAAGCGTACATGGTATAATTCACCTACAAAGGTATATGGGTATAGGTAACTAGGTATGTACCTACTTGATGTAGTTCTCAGAACGGCTGGCTCTTCCCTATCCTGATCTTCTCCTTCGATTTCGGGACTTTAAACCCAAGTAGCTACCTTGTTACAACTCCGTCTATCAATCTTGGAAAAAAAAGAAAGAAGAAAAAGAAGAAGAAGAAGAAGAAGAAGAAGGAAGAAGATGAAGAAGAAGAAGAAGATGAAGAAGAAAGAAGAAGGAAGAAGAAGAAGAAGAAGAAGAAGAAAGAAGATGAAGAAGAAGATAGAAGAAGAAGATGATGATGAAGAAGAAGAAGAAGAAGAAGAAGAAGAAGAAGAAAGAAGAAGATGAAGAAGAAGAAAGAAGAAGATGAAGAAGAAGATAGAAGAAGAAGAAAGAAGATGAAGAAGAAGGAAAAGAAGAAGAAGAAGAAGAAGAAGAAGAAGAAGAAGAAGAAGAAGAAGAAGAAGAAGAAGAAGAAGAAACCTTCCCGTTGTTAAACTCGTGAAATTTACAAAGCCTTTAGTGTCCCTAATTCGCTATCATCCAATATTGTCTGTCTGTCGACAGGTGTGTGGGTGTCAATCTTTGTGTTTTGCACCCACGAACTTAAATTAGGATCATTTTCCGCACAAAAAAAGAAAAAACAAAAACAAAACAAACAAATTGAAAAAATACTTCAGACACTAAGTGGGTACCTACCTACCTACTTGAACTTTGCATCAAACGTTTCTAAATTTAGATTCATGTAATATTTACTGATGTAAGTACACAGTTACTATCATTTACATTTGAATATTTATGTGAGCAACTAAAAATAAAACAAATATAAAGAAACAACCCATTTAAAACAAACAAGCAAGCCACGAGCCATGAACTTTAAACTTTGTAACATTATTCCACAGAGAAAAGAATTAATAATAAAAAATCTGGTGTGAACATCACACGACTTTCCTCGTCCTATTGAATGATGCTTATTCGTGTCGCATCCTTGTCACATTTAACATCTACATCCCAAATTTCAAGCCTCATATCTAGCTCTTACCGTTCTCGAGATATTTTGTTTACAGACAGACACACGGACCAATGGCTGAAACTTTTCAAGAATATGAGAAATCATAATAATAGCCCTTGTCCTCATAGCGATGGTGGAAAAGCAATGGAGAGGAACGGAGGAGGAGGAGGAGGAGGAAAAGGAGGAGGAAGAGGAGGACGTGAAGGAGATTGTCCAATAATAACGTAAACCACAACCTGTGTCAGTGGCGAAGGTTAGTGGGGAAGTTATTTTAGTGGTATTTTCCACTTTAAACACTACGGACAATAGGTCATTCGCTCTAAGTAGATTTGGAACTTTGAAAGAGTTCATTTCCTAGATTCCTAGGAGATCTACAGTGCCGGGAGGCGGGAGGTGGGCGAACGTCACCTTTTCTCTCAATAAAACTACAAAGTCAGACTAGTTAGCTTGGCAAGAAGCGAGACTAGGTTGCGGGTTCGATCCCCGCCCGGGGCGAACTTTATCCTAAACAGATAATTTTCGTTTTCGGAACGGCTGGCTTTCTCTTATCCTGTCCCCCTTCTCTATTTGATTTCGAGACGACAAGTCCTTGTGCCATTTCTCTATCAAACCGCTTCAAAGGTCAAACTACGCTACTGACGCGAAGAAAAAATGCTGGAAAGAAAACACTCGGACCATAAAATAAATAGGCCCATTACTAAAGAGTAGAGAATAGATATGAGATTGGAAAATCCATAGCTTTGGGAGCTTTGAGAATCATCTATGAACGAACGGAGAGAGGTGTGACTTTTAAATATTTTTTAGTTTTAAATTTTCTAAAAAAAAAAAAAACAATAGGTGATAAGAAGGTAAACTTTTTATACCTACCCTGATCAAGTAAAGACTTGTGAAAAGTAATACCCATTAGAGAGATTGAGAGAGAGAAAGGAATAATGAAAGAGCGTGTGAGACAGAAAGAGAGACAGAGAGAGAAGGAGATAGAAAGACACAGAGAGAAAGAGGAAGGGGGCTCATTTCGGCCCTTAAAAAACTGTCAAGTCAATTTTCTCTCGAGTTTTTTTTTCTCCATTTTTTCTCTCCAGACTTTGATTAGGTTTTTCTAACTTTTCAATCTATGCCAGACAGACTAAAAATTACCTGCCTGTTTATACAAAGACCGTCTTTCTATAGAGGGTGGTTCAGAAAAATGGTGTGCAATAGGTAACCATTAAGGAGCGCAGTAGTGCTCCGCGCAGCCAAGTCAAGAAAGTTTGACCGTAAACAGTATTAGCCAGAGCCAGCCTAGTTAGCCTGGAGGGTCGCGCGTCTCCCTTTTAAGCGCTAGGTCCCTTCTTGGATTCCCACCCGAGACAGATTTTATCCTGAACAGATAATGTTCGTTCTCGGAACGGCTGGCTTTCTTCTATCCTGACCTCCTTCTCTCTTCGTTTTCGGGATTATAAGACCTTAAGGAATTACAGGTTTGGTAGTTTGCCCAAATCTTCATTTTGCTCGATATCGGTTTGTATCAAGTCCTAGATAATTTGTGAGATCTTTGTAGGTAGGTACCTCTAGTTTGAGAATGGAATAATAAAATGGAACTGTGACTCTTCTCTTCTGTTCTCTCTTTGGGTTCTTGACGGATCCCAGGTTCCATTATTGTTTGATTTGTTGTTACTCTTTATTTACGTTTTTATTTTAAGTTCTTTCGTTCCACTTTCTTTTTTACTTCATTGAATTAGTTTCGATATATTTCTTCTCTTTTTCCTTTCTTCTTCTTCCTGGTTTACCGTTGTTTATCTTTCGTGTGTGTTTTTCGCTTTGTGTTGTGATGATTTGTTGATTTTATTTCTCCTCCATGTCTTCAAACAGTTGTTTGTGAGCGGTTCCTTTTATGCTTTTGCAATGTGCACGGAAGTAAATCTTGATAAATCTGCTTGATTGTTGGTTTGATCTTGTTTGTTGTTGTTGTTGTTGTTGTTGTGCACTTTTTGTGAAACGTGGAAAGGTTTGCGAAGCTTTTGAAAGGATGGAATTTATCAAAAAGTTTAGGTAATATTGCAGATTGACTACTTTTTTTAGTTTTCCTTTTATCCATGCTTCTAGTTTTTCTTTTATCCTGGATAGTTTTATGTCTTCAAATGGAAACATACCTTGATTAAGCCACGGAACCACAAAAGGCTCGTGAGTCCTAATGTGTCAATCCAATCCAACTTCCTTCTTTCGTCATGAATCGAGAACCGTTTGTCCGATTTTGATAATTTTGACAAACACACTCCAAACGCCCAAGGGACATTTTCTATGTAGATTTTGAGATCGATCTGGCCAACAGGGACACAATAGGGGCAATTTTTATGAGCAAGTTTTTCTGTTCACTGAACCCCTAAGGTTTTATTAGGTCTGAAGAGGAGAAATCGGAGGGGGAAATATGGCTTGAAAAGGAAAAAGAGGGGGAGAGAGATGGAGGGAAAGAGGGATATAAAGAGGGAGAGAGAGAAATGGAAAGGAAGGAGAGGAAGAGTAAGCAGAAAGAGATAGGGGGAATAGAGAGAGAGGAAGAGGAAGAAAAAGATAGAAGGAAATGAAGAGGGAGAGAAATAGGAGACGACCTATGAACTCAAAGCGAGAAAGTTTTAGATAACACTTCAGTCGATAATTTTAGCGTCACCTGTGTTAAGCTACGCCGAGAAAGGCCAATAAATGGATGGGTGACTTAAACATTATATTCGGAAGAAAGGGAGAACGGGCTCTAGTCTTGATTTTAAATCATTACATGAAAGTAAAATCAAATCAAGAATAATAATAATAATAATAATAATAATTATAATAATAATAATCTGAATATTAAACAAATTAGGTAGGTACATAGACTACATAGGTAGGTACTGATTTTCTCTAATCACGATCGAATAAACTACGGCCTAAAAAATTCCCGGAGGGACGGACCCAGCTTGTTTTTCTAATTTTCCTCCTCCCCTTTTATTCTTCTTCTTCTCCCTCTCCTCTCTCTCCTCTCCTCCTGCTCCTTTTTTCTCTCCTTATATTCCTCCTGCTCCTCCTTCTATCTGCGTCCTTTTCCTCCTCCTCCTCCTCCTTTCGCTCTTCCTCTTTCTTTTCCCGCTCTTACTCCTTCTTTACTCCTCTTTCCAATTCACCACCTCCTCTTACTTCCCTTCTTTTTTTCCCTTTTCTCATCCTCCACCTCCTCGTCCCACATCCATATTTCTACTTGTTCATATTTTCCTGACGTGGGAGGAAAAAAATCGTAGAAAATGAGCTTTACCTCCCTCTCATTTCGAGCGTTGCATACTTCAGAGCGCGAACTTCTGGAAAATTCTCGTCCATTAATTTTCATTAAATGGAAACTGATTGGGAAGGATCCAAATTAAAATATTACTTATTTATACGTTTATTATTTGTCTTTCTCTTTCTTTCTTTTTCTCTGTCTCTCTCGCTCCCGTTTCTTTGTCTTTATAAACGAGTGAAAGAAATAACTGAACAGAGAGAGAGAAACATAGATCGAGAAAGAACGAGAGAGAGTGTGAATACAAAGAGAGAGAAAGAGAGAGGGAGATAAAGATAGAAAGAGCGAGAAAGACAGAGGTTGATAAGGGTTGGTGACAACAGAGTTAGGTATAAAGAGAGAGAGATAGAGAGAGAACGAAAGAGAGAGAGAGAGAATGAGAAGAGAGAGAAAGAAAAAGAAAGAAAGAGAAAGACAGAGGTTAATAAGGGCTGGGGTGACAACAGAGTTATAAAAAGAGAGAGAAAGAAAGAGCAAGAATAAGAGGAGAGAGCAAGAGAAAGAGAGAGCGAGATAGACAGAGAGAGAAGGAATGAGCAAGATAAGGAGTAAGACAGAGAGTGATAGAGAGAGAAAGAGAAAAAGAGAAAGACAGAAGGTTTAATAAGGGTTAGGGTGACAACAGAGATATAAAACGGGGGGTCCTTTCTTCCTTATCTTAAGGATTCGATACATTTAACACAAGTAGAGATAGATACTTGAGAGCAGCTGCTGTGATAACAACTTGGCCTGGGCTGAGGATCATTTATGTTTGGCCAAGTGTTATCTTAATAAGATCTGGCGGGTAGCCGTACACTCTTCACTCATACTTCTGTTAATGGAACATTACATTGAAATGGGGGGTCTTTTCTGACGAAATTCCTGTGTGTGGAGTCCAGTATGGAGGTGTAACGTCACCGTATAACCAACTCGGGTCAAGAAATTTAAATTTCCAAAATAGGTTTCCCCTCTGATGGCCATTCAGTCTAAATGTTAAATGAGAGTTATGAAAGAATGTGAAGAAAGGAAAAGGTTGTTTTTGGTGTTTTTTTTTTATTATTTTTATAATTATGTACCTAATTTATTTAATTTTTATATTTTTATTTTTATCTTTAGCCAGCTTAGTCACCTTCCTTTAAAGGTAGTGAAGCCTTTTAAGAGCTAGAGTGCAGGCTCTATTCCGCCCGGGGCGACCTTTATCCTAAACAGATAAGTTTGTGTTCTCGGAACGGCTGGCTTTCTCCTACCTTGTCTTCTTCTCCCTTCGATTTTTCGATTTTGGGACGATCAGACATTCTTTGAAGGATCCCTTCGTAACTCTTTCATATGGCCAAAGAAGTTCTGAGGATTAGTAGCTATAGTAAAGTTCGACTGTTTGACCAGATAGGGGACATTTATTTTACCTAATGGTCACCTTACAAGGCGAGGTACCTCCGTTCAACGGCACCGAAGAACGTATTCGAATTCCCCAAACCTCTCCACCATACAGTGAAACATTTGGCCAAATAAATTCAAAAAGCCCCTCTGTACCTCCATCTTTTCGACCCTCCCCCCCCACATTCTGACCGTCACGACCTAAAGTTCAACCATTACGCCAGCTCTCACTTCCAACGTTCTGTTTGTCCCTTCCCCTTCTCTCTCCTTTCTGCTGCTTCCCATCTCCTCCTGTCTTTCCTTCTCCTCTTTTCTTCTCTTTCTTCCCATTCTATCCCCTGTCTCCTTGTTTTTCCTTCCCCTCTTTCCCTGTCTCTCTTCCCATTCTATCCCCTTTCTCCCTCTTTGTAAATCAGTGGAGATGTCAGATTTCTTATCCCAGTGAATCTGGTGTTTGCCACTTGCCAGCCTAGTTAGCGTGGAAGGTAGCGTGCCTGTCTTGTAAAAGCTGGATCGAGGTTTTGAATCCTGTCCGGGGGAACTTTATCCTAAACAGATAAGGATCGCTGTTGGAACGGCTGGGCATGACTTTCTCCTGCCCTCTTCTCTTCGATTTCGGGACGATGAGACCTTCTTTGTTACAGTTCAATATAGGTATCAAACGAAAAAATAAAATAGGTAAATCATTAAAATTAAAATACCTAGTGTCACATGTTTTATTAGGATATTCAGAATTCATACTTTTTTGATTTTATTCATTCTCAAGGCCATATTATTTTACGGGTGGGACCCCTGGGCCCTCTTAAATACGGCCTTGTTGTACAATCTGAACTCAACTGCATTGTGGAAAATTTTTGCATTTCATTATTTCCAGTCAGTGAACATGACATTGAACATTCTCGATTTACTGTTTCCAATATTGCTCTCTTCTTTGCTCTCTTCTCTTCCACCTTTCTCTTTACCTATTCTCTTGCTCATTCTCATTTTCCTCCTCCTCCTTCTCCTCCTCCCCCTCCCTCTCCTCTGTGTAGGAATAAGACTTCTCCTTCTTCTCTTCCTCCCCCTGATCCTTGTAGGAATAAGATTTCTTCTTCTTCTTCTTCCTCCTTCTTCTTCTTCTCCTCCTTCCTCCTTCTCCTCCTCCGTCTTGTAGAAATAAGACTTCTTCTTCTCCTCCTTCTTCTTCTCCTACTTTTGAATCATCAATTTGAAGCCGAGTACATTCTGAAGAAGTAAACAGCTCTCCCCCCCCACATTCTGACCGTCACGACCTAAAGTTCAACCATTACGCCAGCTCTCACTTCCAACGTTCTGTTTGTCCCTTCCCCTTATCTCTCCTTTCTGCTGCTTCCCATCTCCTCCTGTCTTTCCTTCTCCTCTTTTCTTGTCTTTCTTCCCATTCCTTCCCCTGTCTCCTTGTTTTTCCTTCTCCTCTTTCCCTGTCTCTCTTCCCATTCTATCCCCTCTCTCCCTCTTTGTCCCTTCCCCCTTCCCTTTTCTCTCCTTTCCTCCTGTTTTCCCTTCTTCTCTTTCCCTCCTCTCTTTTTCCCCTTTTTTCTCCTTCCCTTCCCCTCTCCTCCTGTTTTTCATTCCCCTCTTTTCCCGTCCATCCCATTTCCTCTCCCTCTCCTAATGCCTTTCCTTCTCCTCTTTCCCTGTCTCTCTTCCATTTTCTCCCTGTCTTTCCAACTCCTCTTTTCTTGACTTTCGATCTAAATTCCCTCCGCTCTCTCCCTCTTTGTCTCTTCCCCTTTCTTCTCCCTCCCTTATCCTCCTACCTTTCCCCTCTCTTCTTTTCCTCTCTCCTGTCTTTCCTTCCCCTTTCTCCCGTCTTTCGTTCTGAATTCCCTCCAATCTTCCGCAGTCTTTCCTTCTTTTTCTTTGCAATCTCTCCCTTTTCCACTGTATTCTTCCCTCCGATTTCCTATTTTTCTCCTCCCTCGCTTTCTTTTCTTTTCTCTCTTATTATCCTTCTGTTCCATCTTTACCATCTTCTTAACATCCGCAACCTCTCCTCTTCTTCCCTCGCCTCCTCTTCCTTCTTCTTCTCCTCCTTCTCAAACTTGACCTCTTCCTTCCTTTTCGTTCTTCTCCTCCATTCCCTTCACATCCTCCTGCTTTTCTTTCTTCTCCTTACTTCATTCCTTTCTCCTGTCCTTTCCTGCCCTCTTTATCTACCTCGTCACCATCACCTCCTATTCCTCTCCCTCCTTCTGTTACTCTGTAAATTCTCCTCCTCCTCGTCCACCTATTCTTCTTTTTCCTCCTCCTCCTTCTCCGTCATTTTTTCTCCCTCTCAATTGTTTTCCCACAACCCACTCTCGCCTCCAAGCCATAACAAATCCTTCCCATTCCTTTTTGTCTCCCTCTTTCGCCACCATTTTCCTCCCTCCCTCTTCCCCTCCTCTCCATCGGGTCCGTTTTTATCTTTCTGGTAATAACATTTTCCGCTTGGACGAAATCCAAGAATATGAGAAATCATAATAATAGCCCTTGTCCTCATAGCGATGGTGGAAAAGCAATGGAGAGGAACCCTCTCCTCTGTGTAGGAATAAGACTTCTCCTTCTTCTCTTCCTCCCCCTGATCCTTGTAGGAATAAGATTTCTTCTTCTTCTTCTTCTTCTTCTTCTTCCTCCTCCTCCTCTTCCTCATTCTCCTCCTCCGTCTTGTAGAAATAAGACTTCTTCTTCTTTTTCTCTTCCTCCTCCTTCTCCTCTTCCGCTGTGTAGGAATAAGACTTCTTTTCTTCTTCTTACTCCTCGTTAGCCTTTTTCTTCTCATTTCATTTTCTTTCTTTGTATTGTACCTACTTATCCTCAATTTTCTTCTGCTGTTTCCAATATTGTTCATTCTTCTTTTCTTCCGCCTACTTTGCGTTTACTTCTTTTATTATTTTCTTCGTACTTATCCTCCTTCTCAATCTTCTATTGTTCCTTCTTTTTCTTCTTCTTTTACTCCTCGTTATTCTACTTTTTCCTCTTCTTCTTCTTTTACTCCTCGTTATTCTACTTTTTCCTCTTCTTCTTCTTCTTCCTTCACTCCTCGTTATTCTACTTTTTCCTCTTCTTCTTCTTCTTTCACTCCTCGTTATTCTACTTTTTCCTCTTCTTCTTCTTTTACCCCTCGTTATTCTACTTTTTCCTCCTCTTTTTCTTCTTTAAACGAACAGAACAAAACAACCTATCAGCTGATATAAAGGGGCGCGTTTACACGCAAGGTAACCACGCAACGTTTACAACGTTACACTTCTTCTTCTTCTTATTCTTCTTTTACTCCTCGTTATTCTACTTTTTCCTCTTCTTCTTCCTCTTTTACTCCTCGTTATTCTACTTTTTCCTCTTCTTCTTCTTTTACCCCTCGTTATTCTACTTTTTCCTCCTCCTCTTCTTCTTCTTCTCCTAATTCTTCTCCTTCTCTTCATATTTTTATTTTTCATCTTCTTCTTGTTCCTCTATCATTTCTTCATACATGCGGTACTTATTCCCGTTCCTTTTCCCCTTCCCTTCTCTTTCATTTTCCTGTTTGTCATCATCTCTTGTTTGTCTTCCCCCTCGTCTTTTCAATTTAATTTCTTTTTCTCCCGACCTTAGAGACTGCTTTGAACGCATTATTCATAAACATCTACACAAAAAAACTCTGGTCTTGCTGAACACTATTAAATTCGTCTAACTTTTCTCTCTCTCCCATTTCCTACCCCCTTAATTCCTCCATTCTTTCATTTTAGTTTTCTCTCTTCTAACAAATTTGATCCCCTCGGGGATAGTACCAGTTAGCATATTCTTTCTTTTGATTATATTTTTTCCTCCCTGCCTGGCTCCTCTGTGTTCCCCATTTTCACTTTCCAGACCTTCGACTGAAACATTTTACCCGGGTCTTTGTTTGTGTTCTTCGGGTCTTTGTGAGCTTCTCCTTTGAATCCTTTCGGAAAATTTTTGTCGAGCTGTGCACGATTTTCAAAGGTTGTAATACAAGTTGTGCTATATGTTGTAGAGCTTCCACGTACTTTCTGGCGAGCATGCATAACTCGTACAGAGTTGGGGAGTTCCCCTTGTGCTCGATTCTCGTTCTTCGAATTCCCTAAAGTGTATCATTAGGAGCTTTTCCGACTAGAAAGGTGTTTTCTTTATTTCTCTCTGCCATTATTCCTTTGACTACAGCTCTCTTGTTATTCTCCATGTATTTTGTTACAGTATCCATTGTTAACTGATGCACATTTCGTCTCCTCCCCTGGGAGTGTCTTCCGATATTATCTTCCCTCTTCTCTCACTCTCCAACCCTCTCTCAATTATTCTTTTTGCAAACTCTTGCGAAAAGTTTTGTGTGTTTGCGTTTTCTCTTATCGAGTTCCGTCGCTGGGAGCTTATCCACTAATCTTCTGGTGCATTATAACATTAGCAGTAGCATAGGTACTTACCTAGCATTTATTTATCTTAGCCATTACTATAGCTCTCTTGTTAACAGCAGTTGACAAGAGTATCTTCAGGGGTTGAAACGAGGTAGAAGACAGACCATTTTTGAGACATTTAGGATCCTTCCTCTTCTTCTTCTTCTTCTTCTTCTTCTTCTTCTTCTTCTCCTTCATCTTATCCTCCTCCTTCTTTTTCTTCTTCTTCTCCTCCTCCTCTTTCTCCTCCTCCTCCTCCTCTTTCTCCTCCTCCTCCTTTGTTATTTTTTCTTCTATTTCTTCTTATAGAATAAGAAGAAATAGAAGAAATTTTCTATTTCTATTTCTTCTTATAGAATTTTATTTCTTCTTATACTCTTCTATTATCCTTCTTCGTCTCCTCCTCTTCCTCTTCTTCTTCTCCTTCATATTATCCTCCTCCTCCTTCTTCTTCTTTTTCCTTCTTCTCCTCCTCCTTCCTCTTCTTCTTCTCCTTTATCTTATTCTCCTTCTCCTCCTTCTCCTTCTTCAACGTTTACAAAAAAGGTCAAAAGGTAATGAAAACATACCTAATGTGCCTACATCTACCTACCTACTTATACCCGTAGGTATCTATCTACAGGAGAATTTATGGAGGATATCATCTTCAGTCCTGATTTCCTTTGCTAGGTCGCTTCCATTATTTGTACCATGTGTTTTACATTACTCCACAGGTAGTTTGTCCAAATCTGTACCTTGCTCAGGGTTGTCAGATTGAGAATTTTGGGCCTCATTTTGGGGTTAAAAAAGTTTTGGGGGATTTTTTGGGTCAAGAAAATTTGAGGATTAGAGAAGACAAAGGAGGGAAAAAAGGAAGATTGAAAAGAACGGTGTGTGAAAGAAATGGGATTTTATCTTTCCCTCTCCCATTTCACCTCGCTTTACCTCTCTCTCCCATCCCTTTCTCTCTCTCTCTCTCTCTCTCTCTCTCTCTCTCTCTTAGAAGCTTTATTTCTAATTTTCTCTTTATATTTGTGAAACTTTCTCTCTCCCTCCGTTTATCCCTCAGTCTCCCCCCTTCTATAGTCTGTTTCTCTCTCTCTCTCTCTCTCTCTCTCTCTCTCTCTCTTGCGATCTCTGTTTAAACAGAATCTGTACAAATAGAGATGGCAAGCGAGAGAGAGAGAGAGAAAGAGAGAGAGAGAAAGAGAGCAGATGATGGAAAGCTAACAGTCACTTTGTGTAATTACTTTTGACAGGAAGAGAGAGAGAGAGAGGGGAAGAGAGAGAGAGAGAGAGGAAGAGAGAGAGAGAGAGAGAGAGAAGTTTGCATAAGCAAAAAAAATTGTGCTTTTTTGTACTTTCACAAGATATCTACCTACGCACCTACCCAATGTTCTATTTTTAATTTAGAGTGTTTATAAACCAAGGGTTTTTTTTTAATCGAGGTTTAAAGGCACTGTATAACTGCTAATCCTTTTACTGACTGGTCATCCATCCGTATACCAACCACACTTAACTTTGTTTAGCTTTAGTCATCAACGTGCTCTAGCCCCTGGCTAAGGTATAGTTAAAAGAATTTTGGAATCAAATTACATAGGTATTAATTTTTTTTTAAAGAGGTTTGACAGAGGGAACTGTAACTGCTATAGAAATCGAAGAGAGAAGGAAGACAGGATAGGAGAAAGCCAGCCGTTCCGAGAACGAACATTATCCCATCAGGATAAAACCCGCCCCGGGCGGGAATCGAACCCGCGGCCTAGCGCTTACAAGGCAGACGCACTACCAACTAAGCTAAGTAGGCTGGCAGGTATTAAAATTATTTAGATCTAAATCAAACAATAAGAATTTGTATGAATGCCGTGCAATTATTTTGAGTATCCGATTTTGATAATTTTGAAACACACACTCCAAACGCCCAAGGGACATTTTTATTTAGATTTTGAGATCGATCTGGTCAACAGGGACCCAATAGGGGCAATTTTTATGAGCAAGTTCTTCTGTTCACTGAACCCCTAAGGTTTTTATTAGGTCTGAAGAGGAGAAATTGGAGGGGGAGATATGGCTTGAAAGGAAAAAGAGGGGGAGAGAGATGGAAAGGAAGGAGAAGAGGAGGAGGCAGTAAGAGATAAAGGGAAAGAAAAAGAGAGGAAATGGGAAGATAGAGATGGATGGAAAGAGGGATATAAAGAGGGAGAGAGAGAAATTGAAAGGAAGGAGAGGAAGAGGAGGCAGAAAGAGATAGGGGGGAATAGAGAGAGAGGAAGAGGGAGAAAAAGATAGAAGGAAATGAAGAGGGAGAGAAATAGGAGGGAGAAACAAAGCCGAGAGAGAAGAATTTAAATTTCAAATGTACCAAAAGTCCCAGGTGAACAAATAAAATTTATTGTTGTGACGATGGTTCTACCTCAATATTATTTAAATTTATTGTGTTATACTTGAGGTTTGTTATGTTACACTCGAGAATAGGGTAAGTGTACCTACCACCTACCAGATATTATTGACCCATGTTAAAAACGCGCTAGCTATGGTGTATTGTCCGTATAAAACCCCTCTTCAAGATGGCGCATCATCTTATGGTGCATTTCCAATGGATTAGTACAGGCACTAGCACACCAAAAATGGGGAAGCGAATTTCAGGAGAAATCGCCTGAGTTTCCGAAAAGCAAATAGGTAGGTACGACATTATTATTGGCCATTCAATGAGTCCACAGTTCACACCCATAAGGTGTGCTACTATACAAAAACATTTTCAAGATCAAAGCTCTGTCTCTCTCTCTCTCTCTCTCTCCCTTTCTCTCGTACACTAAAACACTCACAAGAACACTTTTATGTAGTGTTAAGGCATAAAAAACAAAAGCCCTTAAGGAGTATACATATACCATAATATTAAGGAGAATACCTACGGAAAGGTACTGACTTTGGAGGAAATATAATCCAAGAGAAGCTTTTAAGGGAATATATCTAGGAACATCATCTATCACTAGAAGAAATCCAAATACGAGGGTCGAAAAAGGCTTTTTGGCAAATTAAATCTAATGATTCTAATGGATAAGATAGAAAGATTTCCTCTCTTTTTCTCTCGTTCTGCCTTTGTCTGGGTCAACTTCGGCACGCCATTTCGTTTTCCCCTTGGACAGAAAAGTCCAAAAGAGGCGGACAGGGCCGGTCATAGCCTAGCCCGGCCCAGGTGATAACTTATAAATAGAATAAAATATACCTTGTTTATCCTGCTTTTTTTTTTTAAGTAATAGTAGGTACCTAATAAGATTTTTTCTTTCAAATAAAGAATGAACAATGAAATCTGATTCTCCACGAGGCAAAACAAGGTGGAACTTTAAATAAAGATCTCTTCAACAACAAAGATCTCAAAGGTAACAACAATTTGAAATAATAGAGAGTAACAAAAATAGAGCACTATAAATACGATAGCTAGCTAAAATGTAGCTAAATTTAGCTAAAAGCAGCTAAACGGGGAGAAGAAGTGAGATCAAGTCTGAATGGAAAGAAATGAAGGAGAAAATTTTTATACAGGGATAGCCTCAGATGCTGGAACGGTGGCTTTGCAATCTGGGGATTTGGGGTTAGACTCACAGAAGTGACACAAAAATTTAATATCATCATTTTGATTTTGGGCTATTGTCCTTCTTTTGAGGCCGTGGCCTTACCATTCAAAGGCTTTTAAAAACATAGTGAATAAAAAAAGCCTTGGGAGCGGGTTCGATTTCCGGCCTGGGCGAATTTTATCCTGAACTTTTATCGGAACGGCTGGCTTTCTCCTATCCTGTATTTCTTCTCTCTTCGATTTCAGGTCGATAAGTCCTTAGCAGTTACAGTTAGCTCCATCAAACCTAAAAAAAAAAAATCGACGGTTTAATGCAACGGTTGTATAGGGTTCTATGTTTTTAATTTCTAATACCTACCTACACAGGTTTTTATTTCTAATGTACAGAGTACCTCTGTTAGAAACTAAAAATACTTTGAAAGGAAAAGAAGGATCGGAAATTAGAGCTTTCTTTTTTACTTCATTGAATTAGTTTCGATATATTTCTTCTCTTTTTCCTTTCTTCTTCTTCCTGGTTTACCGTTGTTTATCTTTAGTGTGTGTTTTTCGCTTTGTGTTGTGATGATTTGTTGATTTTTTTTTCTCCTCCATGTCTTCAAACAGTTGTTTGTGTGCGGTTCCTTTTTTGCTTTTGAAATGTGCACGGAAGTAAATCTTGATAAATCTGCTTGATTGTTGGTTTGATCTTGTTTGTTGTTGTTGTTGTGCACTTTTTGTTAAACGTGGAAAGGTTTGCGAAGCTTTTGAAAGGATGGAATTTATCAAAAAGTTTAGGTAATATTGCAGATTGACTACTTTTTTTAGTTTTCCTTTTATCTATGCAGTTCTAGTTTTTCTTTTATCCTGGATAGTTTTATGTCTTCAAATGGAAACATACCTAAATTAAGCCACGGAACCACAAAAGGCTCGTGAGTCCTAATGTGTCAATCCAATCCAACTTCCTTCTTTCGTCATAAATCGAGAACCGTTTGTCCGATTTTGATAATTTTGAAACACACACTCCAAACGCCCAAGGGACATTTTTATTTAGATTTTGAGATCGATCTGGTCAACAGGGACCCAATAGGGGCAATTTTTATGAGCAAGTTCTTCTGTTCACTGAACCCCTAAGGTTTTTATTAGGTCTGAAGAGGAGAAATTGGAGGGGGAGATATGGCTTGAAAGGAAAAAGAGGGGGAGAGAGATGGAAAGGAAGGAGAAGAGGAGGAGGCAGTAAGAGATAAAGGGAAAGAAAAAGAGAGGAAATGGGAAGATAGAGATGGATGGAAAGAGGGATATAAAGAGGGAGAGAGAGAAATTGAAAGGAAGGAGAGGAAGAGGAGGCAGAAAGAGATAGGGGGGAATAGAGAGAGAGGAAGAGGGAGAAAAAGATAGAAGGAAATGAAGAGGGAGAGAAATAGGAGGGAGAAACAAAGCCGAGAGAGAAGAATTTAAATTTCAAATGTACCAAAAGTCCCAGGTGAACAAATAAAATTTATTGTTGTGACGATGGTTCTACCTCAATATTATTTAAATTTATTGTGTTAAACTTGAGGTTTGTTATGTTACACTCGAGAGTAGGGTAAGTGTACCTACCTACCACCTACCAGATATTATTGACCAATGTTAAAAACGCGCTAGCTATGGTGTATTGTCCGTATAAAACCTCTCTTCAAGATGGCGCATCATCTTATGGTGCATTCCCAATGGATTAGTACAGGCACTAGCACACCAAAAATGGGGAAGCGAATTTCAGGAGAAATCGCCTCAGTTTCCGAAAAGCAAATACGACATTATTATTGGCCATTCAATGAGTCCACAGTTCACATCCATAAGGTGTGCTACTATACAAAAACATTTTCAAGATCAAAGCTCTGTCTGTCTGTCTCTCTCTCTCTCTCTCTCTCTCTCTCTCTTTCTCTCTCTCCCTCTCTCTCCCTTTCTCTCGTACACTAAAACACTCACAAGAACACTTTTATGTAGTGTTAAGGCATAAAAAACAAAAGCCCTTAAGGAGAATACCTATACCATAAGGAGAATACCTATGTACCTAGGGAAAGGTACTGAATTTGGAGGAAATATAATCCAAGAGAAGCTTTTAAGGGAATATATCTAGGAACATCATCTATCACTAGAAGAAATCCAAATACGAGGGTCGAAAAAGGCTTTTTGGCAAATTAAATCTAAGATAGAAAGATTTCCTCTCTTTTTCTCTCGTTCTGCCTTAGTCTGGGTCAACATCGGCACGCCATTTCGTTTTCCCCTTGGACAGAAAAGTCCAAAAGAGACGGACAGGGCCGGTCATAGCCTAGCCCGGCCCAGGTGATAACTTATAAATAGAATAGAATATACCTTGTTTATCCTGTCAGAATGAGACTGAAAAGTCCCTTTACTCTGAGAGTCTAAACAAGATCTAAGCTAAGGTTTACAATAACATCATGGACCCCTCCTCTCAACATTAAAAACAAACATAAGAACAACAGCACCACCACTGGTTCCCGGCTCCCGTGAGGAGTCCTGTGCCCAGGCAAATCAGCCCCAATGAACCCCCCTGTGAGCGCCCCTGGAGAGGGAGTCAAAATTAATAAAATTTTGCAGAAACTAGGGACCGGGTCTCGTTCAGATTAATCAAATTTTCCCCCAAAGTCAAAGACAGATATTGATACCCTTGATGAAAAGAGATTTGAATTTTGAAGTTTCGAGGAAAAAGTTTGTTCGGTCTGACCTTTGGGTAATACCTGGGATGGTCGGGATAGTCGGTTCTCTAGGAATTAAGTTGTTAATTGTTCTAGTGTTAAGTTCCGTTTACACTGCAATCGACAGATGATCACGTCGAAAGCAAAACGAGCTTCAGGAGAGGGAAAATTTCGAAAGAAAAATGCGACTAGTGTAGGCTCTGCACTGGCGCTGCTTTAGGATCTTCAGAAAATGTTGATTCCACTGTTGCCAAAAGGCTAACTTACTGCAGAATCTGTTGCCAAGTGATTGATGGAAGACTATAAACATAAAGTTGTAAACTGATAGAGTTTTTCATGACGAATTTTCCGATGGAAAGTTATAAAAAGCTACATTTTTCAAGAGCTATAGTATATACCTATATTTATTCATAGAAATCTATAAAAACCAGATAATTCATAGAAATGTATAAAAAGCATAAAAACCAAGATAAGATATTGAGGTCAAAATATTTTTCATGCTAATTCAAACGAATCTACAGCATTTTTCCATCTCTTTGATTTCAGGTAAATACCCAATTTCATTCATGTAGGTGGATGTATCTACTATTCACCCATTAGCTGATCGAAGATGACCTGACAGAGGGGTAAGTTTGGATTTTATTCAAATTAAAGTGAGGGGCGGAAAAGAAAATACAGAAATCTAATATCATCTCTGTCCGTTTCAACTAATACTAATATATTATCTCCTCCTTCTTCCTCGCCTTTTCCCGTGTTCTGACGGGGTCAGCGTTTTTCGTCAGCTTCTCAATCAGCCCTAGCTAGGGTGATTGATTTCGGCTGACATTTGGTTTTGGCTACAAATTTTACGAGTGGATGCACTCAACCTTTGCTGTTACTTTACCAAGGGAAATTCAGGCTCTTATAAACCCCGTTTAAAACCCTCCAGCCAGACTAAGCTGGTCTGCTCCCCAGCTAGACTATTCCATTATCTAATAGGTGATGATAATAATAATATAAAAAAAAGTTTTCAAATATTTTAGAAAATTCTGTCAAAGTAAAGAGATGGAAATACAAACTGCCCTCGTTGCTTTGCTCTCAAGTGTATTTTTTATCCCTTTTTTACCAAGTGTCATTTTTACCCATTACGCCACTGCGTAATGAGATCATTCTATCTCTCTTCCCCCTAGGTAACATTCTTGTATTTATCTTATCTTTCTCTTTCTCTCCCATTCACATTTGTTTCCCGTCCTTCTTTTCCCTCCTCCTTATCACCGTGGCGAAATTAATTCCCGAAATTTCCCTTGTTATTTCAAAGACAAAGGGAATAAATGTGAAAAAGGGAGAAAAAAGGAACCGAAAATGTTTTTTTACAAATTCTCGTAACGACGAGCTTTGCTGTAATATTAACCCGTGGGTAGTCACGTGGGTATCTCCATGTATTTTGTTACAGTATCCATTGTTAACTGATGCACATTTCGTCTCCTCCCCTGGGAGTGTCTTCCGATATTATCTTCCCTGTTCTCTCACTCTCCAACCCTCTCTCAATTATTCTTTTTGCAAACTCTTGCGAAAAGGTTTGTGTGTTTGCGTTTCCTCTTATCGAGTTCCGTCGCTGGGAGCTCATCCACTAATCTTCTGGTGCATTATAACATTAGCAGTAGCATAGGTACTTACCTAGCATTTATTTATCTCAGCCATTACTATAGCTTTCTTGTTGACAAGAGTATCTTCAGGGGTTGAAACGAGCTAGAAGACAGACCATTTGTGAGACATTTAGGATAATGCAGGTGGAGTAATGAGAGATGATATCCGGAGAATAGGACGAAACGATCAAAAGGCAGATGAACTAGATTAGATAAGAAGAAAGAAGTAGAACAAATGACAATATTATAACTTTATAACTGTGTTTCATGAAGGCCGTTTGATTGAGGTCACTGTTGAACGGCGACGTAGGTTTAACCTCGATAGTATTAGTGGGTGCTCCCACAGATGCTTCTTCTTCTCCTCCTCCTCCTTCCTCTTCTTATCCTCCTCCTTCTTTTTCTTCTTCTTCTCCTCCTCCTTCTCCTCATCCTCCTCCTTTGTTATTTTTTCTTCTATTTCTTCTTATTCTAACTCTTCTATTATCCTTCTTCGTCTCCTCCTCTTCCTCTTCTTCTTCTCCTTCATCTTATCCTCCTCCTCCTTCTTCTTTTTCTCTTCTTCTCCTTCTTCTTCTTCTTCAACGTTTACAAAAAAGGTCAAAAGGTAATGAAAACATACCTAATGTGCCTACATCTACCTACCTATTTATACCCGTAGGTACGTATCTACAGGAGAATTTATGGAGGATATCATCTTCAATCCTGATTTCCTTTGCTAGGTCGCTTCCATTATTTGCACCATGTGTTTTACGTTCCTCCATCGGTAGTTTGTCCAAATCTGTACCTTGCTCAGGGTTGTTAGATTGAGAATTTTTGGCCTCATTTGGGGTTAAAAAAGTTTTGGGGGATTTTTTGGGTCAAGAAAATTTGAGGAAAAAAATGGGGATTTTTTGGTAGTTTGCCCAAATCTTCATTTTGCTCGATATCGGTTTGTATCAAGTCCTAGATAATTTGTGAGATCTTTGTAGGTAGGTACCTACCTCTAGTCCCCTGGGAGGGGCAAAAAAAAAAAAAAAAAAAAAAAAAAACGGAGTTTTTGTGGATTTCACAGTATTACCTACTAAGCAAGTACCTCCTTGACCATCAATTTCCATATATTTCAAGAATCTTTTTACACTGGTAATGCCGCCACCGGTCACTACTCGATTAAAGTTGCTCCTCAATTATCCTCCCGAGTGCAGTCCAAACACAGAGTCTAAAAAACTCCGACCCCGCCGGGAATCGAACCCGGGGCCTCCGGAGTGCAAGCCTAGTGTGATACACGGAGGTCTCTCACAGGTTAACAATAATTAGCAGCAGAATAACAGTTCGTACTAATACACCAGACCTTGATTTTCAAAAAGTATAATTGTAAGCAGAATAACATTTCTAATTATGAAATGAACACAAAAGGTATCTCTAGCTGCTACCTTTTCTGTGAAACCCGTGAACGCCAGATTGCATACGACGATAAAAATGAAGGAGATAAAAACTCACAAAAGCAGTTCGCTTTCTTCCTAATGGCCTTCTGCAAAAGTACTTGAAAGAAAGTACTCAAAGTAGGTATTCGAAAGTATGAATGTTGAATGCAAGTAGCTCTAGAGATCTGTATAGATAATAGAATTAGGTAGGCTATAAATGTACTTGTGCCTACTTAAGTACACACTTGATAATTTTTTTTTTTTAATGTTAACTTAGAATGGTCTACATCTGTTGTGCTAGCTTTTTTTCCATGTGCCTATACTTGTAGTTTTTAAACGACACTGGTATTGTTGTATTTGTTGTCAGTGAAGGTTGTTGTTCAATATTTGAGTGCCGGCACCCAGTCACTCGGTAAGGCTTTCGGCACCCTAGTTTTTCTTTCCGTGTGTTGTTGTTGTTGTTGTTGTTGTTGTTGTTGTTGTTGTTGTTGTTGTTGTTGTCGTTGTTGTTCTCCACCTAGGGTCACACAGGTGTTTTCAATCGTATCGAGCTCGAAATTTCTGTGCCATAAAATTTTACCTCTCTCATTTCATATCATAATCAGCATTGTTTGATTTCGAGTTTATGGGTCACAATTTGAATATTTTGAATGAGAGGAAACTTAGCAAAACATAGAGACAAAAACTACACGGTGACGCTGCACACTGAGCTACACTCGTGAGTAAAAAATTCGGATCAGATCGATTTGTAACTCTTTTTTCTTACGTTTAGAAAAAGGTCACTCCGAGGCTTAGGTGTAGGGGCAAACATCCCTCAAAGTTAGGCTAAGTTTATTGGAAAAGCGAGTTTTTGCAAACAACATTAGCGTCCCGTTAATTGACTCTTGAACGTTACTTGACAAAAACTCGTTTCTGCGCATGTGCAGATACGAGTTGTCAAATAACATTCAAGCGCTACTAAAAGCCGCGCGACTACGCTTCGATTTTGCAACGAGCCTTACAGTTCCCTCTATCATCATCATCATTGGTTAACAGCCATTAGGCTGGTTTGCTGCAGTACGCCATATTTCCCTGTCTTCTGCCTTCCTCTTGAGATCGTAGTAGGTTGTGACGTTCATATCCTCCATTATTTGTTTGATGTAGT
>NW_007377831.1:196967-212574 GCF_000475195.1 Diaphorina citri | reverse complement strand
AATAACACTGGTCACTGCTCGTTTGTGCCAGTTCCTTTGGTAGCAATATTCCACGGATGTGACTTCTGCACAAGTACCCAAAAAAATTGTAAAGAGGCTCTTTTTTTATTATCTTGACCATAACATGGTCCTTGACAGCGTAAGAAGAGGTTCACCAAAAGAGATACTTGGTTTAGTAACGCTGTAGTACCCCACGGAAATTTTTTGTCAGAGGCTCTCTGCTTCACCACAGATAATTTTCACTCTGCAGGACCTACCCTGTAAATATTTTCCCCATCATCCAGAGAGAGAGGTCTGAGTGGGGGAAGCATACGTGTTTTTCCTCCGGGTAAGATGCCATGCACAACACGTAACGCTCAGCCTATGTCTTAACCCCTGGTTTATGTTTTACCCCACTCTGTCCTATTTTCACTCCCCCTAACTACCGAGTACCTTATGTCAGGCCCCCCTAAGTATATCCCCCTACTTAGAGCTTGCACAGTCTCATCAGACGTATTGTCTTAGACGTAATTCGTATCATCTCTTCAGAACTGCAGGAGGAGAAGAAGCAGGAGAAGAGAAGGAGGAGGAGAAGGAAGAAGATAGAAGGAGAAGAAAGGATTGAACAACAAGAGAAACGTGCTAAAGAAGTAGAAGAAGGAGACAAAAAAGTGGAAGTAGAGAAGAAGGAGGAGAGGAAAGTGGCGAAGAAGAAAAGGAAGAAGACATAGAACGAGAAGGAAAAGAGATAGAAGATAAAGAAAAAGCAGAAGAATACGGAGATAAAGAAGAAGAGGAGGGAGAAACGAATAAAGTGATAAAAATAGTGATAGAGGAGGTGAAGAGAAGGAGAAGGAGAAAAAAGAAGAGAAGAAAGAGACGACGAAGATGAAGAACAAGGAAGAAAGGGTAGACCAATAAGAAGAACGTGATAAAGAAGAACAAAAAGAAACTGATTAAAACATACAGGAAGAAGAAGAATATAAAATAGTGATAGAGGAGGTGAAGAGAAGGAGAAAAAAAGAAGAGAAGAAAGAGACGACGAAGATGAAGAACAAGGAAGAAAGGGTAGACCAATAAGAAGAACGTGATAAAAAATTAACAAAAAGAAACTGATTAAAAATACAAGAAGAAGAATATAAGAAGATGTAAAGCCACAAAGTACATTATGATGATAAGAGACGGAAAAAAAGGTCTACAACACAAACTCCTACCCTTTTTCCCTCCCCCTCCCCTCCCCAATTCCACCTCAAGGAAACTCCAATCCTTTTTACCCCTCACCCCAAGGACCTCTTGAGGACAAGAAAAGTGCGTGGAAATGCAAAAGCAAGCCTCAAGAGGGTACTGCACTCCAAGTATATGCTGGGCACAAAAAAATACCGGAAACGAGATATTGTGAGAAAACCTCTTTTTTGGCCGCCATGTTGGAGAAATCATTACGGTACGGGATTACGGTACATCCTAGAAGAAAAGTGTAAATGTGCAAAATGTAGGAAATAAAAATACAAACAACTTTATAATTCATTGTTTCTCGAAAAAAATTACCGGAGACGAGATATTGTCCCCCAGCAGTGACATGAAATAATTGAGCCAAAGTAAGGCTGCTTCAGTAGGTAGCTTCAGACAAATGAATCCTTTTTAGATGTTATCACAGGGTTAACATTATTGAAAAAGCTTTTAGAGTTAACTTTTTTAAAAAATATTTCTTTCTTTTCTTTTTTCAATTCGTCTAATTTTCAACGTTTAAATCATTGTTCTTTCTTTCTAATAGCTTCCAGTTTTATTTTACTGACTTCAATATTCATTTTGTTGAAAATAATAAGAAGCATATCGAAAGAAGATGAAAATTAAGCTTGAGAAGAGGAAAAGAGATTGAAGGAATAATAAAAAGAATGGGAGATAAAGATAAGAACAGATATGAAATGAGTATTAGGAAGACGAAAGTTTCAAGTAAGCAAAAAAGAGACAGCAATATCTATTCTGCTGAGAATATTATCTATGTAATATTTTTGACTTGGCGGGGTGGGGCGCCATCGAGCCCCTTCATAAGACAAAAGACCTTAATAGGAGTTGCAGTTCCCTCTATCAAACCTCCCAAAAAATCTTTTATTTGACCTATCTACTGCAATAAATTACCTAAAAACAAGCACGTTAAAACCAGAACACACCTTATTTACTCAAAGTTCAAGCACAGAGCATAAAATTTTAGACCTAAATGTCCTAGACACATTCAACGCTTATACCAATCTACCAAAAGTTGAACTAAAAACTAACGAACTTGAAAATGACCAAAATGAAGCAAATCTTGAGAGAGAGAGAGAGAGAGAGAGAAGGCTAAAGTTACAAAGTTCCTTTGTTCCTATTGACTCTCGTATTGGTGGATGTGTCAATTCTCTGGCTAAAGTTACAAAGTTCCTTTGTTCCTATTGACTCTCGTATTGGTGGATGTGTCAATTCTCTGGCTAAAGTTACAAAGTTCCTTTGTTCCTATTGACTCTCGTATTGGTGGATGTGTCAATTCTCTGGCTAAAGTTACAAAGTTCCTTTGTTCCTATTGACTCTCGTATTGGTGGATGTGTCAATTCTCTGGCTAAAGTTACAAAGTTCCTTTGTTCCTATTGACTCTCGTATTGGTGGATGTGTCAATTCTCTGGCTAAAGTTACAAAGTTCCTTTGTTCCTATTGACTCTCGTATTGGTGGATGTGTCAATTCTCTGGCTAAAGTTACAAAGTTCCTTTGTTCCTATTGACTCTCGTATTGGTGGATGTGTCAATTCTCTGGCTAAAGTTACAAAGTTCCTTTGTTCCTATTGACTCTCGTATTGGTGGATGTGTCAATTCTCTGGCTAAAGTTACAAAGTTCCTTTGTTCCTATTGACTCTCGTATTGGTGGATGTGTCAATTCTCTGGCTAAAGTTACAAAGTTCCTTTGTTCCTATTGACTCTCGTATTGGTGGATGTGTCAATTCTCTGGCTAAAGTTACAAAGTTCCTTTGTTCCTATTGACTCTCGTATTGGTGGATGTGTCAATTCTCTGGCTAAAGTTACAAAGTTCCTTTGTTCCTATTGACTCTCGTATTGGTGGATGTGTCAATTCTCTGGCTAAAGTTACAAAGTTCCTTTGTTCCTATTGACTCTCGTATTGGTGGATGTGTCAATTCTCTGGCTAAAGTTACAAAGTTCCTTTGTTCCTATTGACTCTCGTATTGGTGGATGTGTCAATTCTCTGGCTAAAGTTACAAAGTTCCTTTGTTCCTATTGACTCTCGTATTGGTGGATGTGTCAATTCTCTGGCTAAAGTTACAAAGTTCCTTTGTTCCTATTGACTCTCGTATTGGTGGATGTGTCAATTCTCTGGCTAAAGTTACAAAGTTCCTTTGTTCCTATTGACTCTCGTATTGGTGGATGTGTCAATTCTCTGGCTAAAGTTACAAAGTTCCTTTGTTCCTATTGACTCTCGTATTGGTGGATGTGTCAATTCTCTGGCTAAAGTTACAAAGTTCCTTTGTTCCTATTGACTCTCGTATTGGTGGATGTGTCAATTCTCTGGCTAAAGTTACAAAGTTCCTTTGTTCCTATTGACTCTCGTATTGGTGGATGTGTCAATTCTCTGGCTAAAGTTACAAAGTTCCTATGTTCCTATTGACTCTCGTATTGGTGGATGTGTCAATTCTCTGGCTAAAGTTACAAAGTTCCTATTGACTCGTATACTCTGAGTATCTACCTATAAAGTTTCTAGAGCTTCTTGATTATGAGGAATCTGTTATCTCTTCCATCTAATCTGCTTGAGACCTTTCACTTCTGTGGGACACGTCAGTATAGGCTGAGTCGAAAGGGAAACCCTGATGGAGAAGGCATTACCCCCTAACCATTAGGCCAGCCACTCACGCTCAGACGGTCTGACGGACCTCAGACCGTCTGACGGACCTCAGACCGTCTGACGGGCCGTGGTCTGTCAGACGGTCTCGTCTGACATACTTACATAGGTTTTGAGATTTTTCCGCCGCGCAAAGTTCGGACGGGCTGAGGGTGAGTGGATGGCATTAGAGCTCTATTATTACATATGTGGTCGAATTCTCAAATAACTGAGCATGAAATTATAGGACTGAAAAGTCCCTTTACTCCAGCAGTAGGCTACTACTATTATTGTGGTCAAACTCTCAAATTATATGAGGATGAAATTCCATACCTCGACTGGAATTGAACTCTCAATCTCCTGTTTACAGGAAAGCGCTCTGGCTTCTACACCGAGGAATGTGGGTCTGTGAGTTTATTTCGCAATAACCTTCAAGCGGGTTGTCCCCTTTACTCCAGCAGTAGGCTACTACTATTATTGTGGTCAAACTCTCAAATTATATGAGGATAAAATTCCATACCTCGACTGGAATTGAACTCTCAATCTCCTGTTTACAGGAAAGCGCTTTGGCTTCTACTCCGAGGAATGTGGGTCTGTGAGTTTGTTTCGCAATAACCTTCAAGCGGGTTGTCCCATTTTTATGAAATTTGGCAACCATGTTAAACACCTAAAGAACATTTTTTTTTTTTTTTTTCAACTGTTAGGAGTCTGGGATCGATCTGGTTGACGGCGACCCCCCATAGTGTCCTTTTTCTGGGTGATTTCTACCGTGTACTGAGCCACTAGTAATATTTCTTTGTTGATGATTGAAAGGACATAAGGGGCTACTTCAGGGCTCCAGAGCTTCTATGTAAGATTCAGGATTTGATACAGATAACATTCAACGTGCAAAAGATTTCAAGAGAGATCCCATGTTGAGATGTTAAAGACGAGAAGAAGATATGCAAATATGAGATGGAGATGTTTATGAAAGATAGGTATACATAGATGGTTATCCCGTCTGAAATCAGCACCTATCAACAGGGGCATACTATGTGTGGCATGTCAATGTAGCATATAGTAAGCAGATAATATGTCACATTCATATTCAAGTGCTCAAAAAGGAGTTGCAGTCAATTGTGCTAATCAGAAATTTATACTTGAAACAAAATAACGTCTTTCCCCAATCCAATACACTACGTAAAATTATCGGCGTAGTGCCTATAATTTTATGTCTTGACTCAGGCTCTAACCACCAACCTCCAGGTCCGAAGTACGCACTGCTAGTTTAAAGAGGATTTTTGGGCTCTACCATTTCAATTTTTTACCAAGTTCCTTCAATTTCGTCATGTTTACTGCCGATATTAGCATAAGATCTTCCAACGGTTCTAATATTGCCGCTTGTAATAAAACTGATTATGTTGTCATACAGATTGCCGGTGATGTCTACATTAGTAAGATTAGGAATAGGACACACTTGACATGGGTTTGACACTTTGCTGAGGGCAGTAATCAAGTGGCTTGATAGTTTGTAGCGTTTAAAACGTGTCAATAAAAAGTTTTACGGGCACTAAAATTTGTGAGTTTTTTATTTTATGTTTTTGATAAACAAGTTCGGTTATGTTTTTTTTGGTGAATGCTTTTATCCACTGGATACCGGTACCTATAATAAACCGACTAATGTTAGATTCATAGCTGAGTGCTGTTGGATTCTTCATACCATGGAATGCTTCTTTTTCTTTGGGTGCCCTATCCGTTTTGGATGTTTGCAATCATCAGTGTTCTTATCTTGCCAGTTGACATTTTTCTGCAGAAATTTTCAACATTTGTTGGTTCAGTTGTTTGGATTTTTTTTCGTGTTCCATGACCTTTGTAATACCCTATAGGTATCTCTTTTTTATTATTCTGTACTTTTCATTGGCCACAGTCAGTTTCCCATCCTATTTGACATTCCATCATATTATGAACACCCTATACCTATACCTTTTATTCTTGTGTAGTCTGTACCTTTGGACAAAGGACACCGTCAGTTTGTTTTTCGTTCCATAACCTTCTCAACATCCTATAGCTTTTACTCTTGTGTACCTACTACCTACTCTTCATTGGTCGAGTCCAAGAGAGGGAAAAATCCCTGGTAGTAAAGTTTTATATTTTTCCTCCCTCGTCTTTCTGGGAAATAAAATCATAAATTAAATTAGAGGGGATATTTCTAAATTTAAAAAGCACGGGGAGGGAACAAAGAACACTCAATGAGGGAGAGAAGTGGATAGGGAGGGAGAAAAGAGCATGGGAAGGGAGAAAAGTGCTCTCAGAAGAAGTCGAAACCTATTAAACAAGAACTCTGGATGGTACGGTACGACAGTACTTAACCGCGATAGGAGGAGAAGGGAAATTGCACAATCTTCATTTTTTAAAAAGGGATTTCCTTGATTTTTATTTTTCTAAAAGGATATTCTTCAACTTTCTTCCCCCTCCTTGAATTGGTTTTAAAAATATACTTTAAATACCTTTGTTTTATTCTGACACAGATAGATTCTTGCTTACGCTTACCTTCCGGGAAACTTTTAGAAATGAACCGGTTCCGTTTTCAAAAGTTTCCCGGAAATAATTTCCAAAAGTTTCCTGAAGAGAAAATAAACCTCTATCCTACAGTTGTTGTGTTGCAAAAATCCTAATATTCAAAATTCCCAAGTTTTGTAATCCCTTCTAAATGGCCTTTTGTCAAAACAGCGCGGGATCTCGAAAGCCCATTGAAGAAATAATTATTCCCCAGGATACAGCACTGAATCTCAGAATGAATTGCCATAAATAATAATACTGGAGGGAAAATCGAACTTTTTTTTTTTCCTTTTAATTACTCTTGTCACCATTATTTATAGAACTCTAATGTTCTCCCACCATGGTGGGTAATTTATTGAGGGATTCCGGGGGCAAATTGGTGTGCGTTTATTGAGAGCAACCTTCTTACCATCTTTTATTATTTTTCATTTGTTTTATGAGTGTTTTTTCTAATATTATTGTTTAACTAATAAAAGGAATAAAATTATTCAATATAAAATTGTTTCATTTACTGTAATTCACTGTTTCAATAACAGAAAGAGTATTTTAAGAGGGTAGTTACCTATTGGTGGTTAGTGATAAACAATAAATTAATCAGTACTACTAAACGTTCAGTTTTAAAAGAAACTTTTTTATCGAGCTTTTAAAGGACTTTTTTTTCTGTTTTCAAGTCCAGAATTCTCATAATGGTATAAATGGGTAATTCTCATAGTGGGGTAAGTATGAGTACGCTTCATTAGTAACTAAGAAAATGAGAAAGTACCTAAACAGTCATAAACTAGCATTATTCTTTCTCCTTTTTATTATTTTTAGTGCTGGAGCAGAGGGACATTGGGTAATTCTCATAGTGGGGTAAGTATGAGTACGCTTCATTAGTAACTAAGAAAATGAGAAAGTACCTAAACAGTCATAAACTAGCAGTATTCTTTCTCCTTTTTATTATTTTTAGTGCTGGAGCAGAGGGACATTTTTTTTTCTTCTCTATTTCCCCCCTCCCTCTCTCTTTGTTTCTCTCTTTCTTTCACCTCTCTCTCCCTCTTCCTTCTCTCTGTCTTCTTCCCTCTATTTTTCGTCTCTTTCCCTCTCTCTCTCTCCCTTATTTTTTCCCTCTCCCTCCTTCTCTTTTTATTTCTTTCTCTCTTTCTCTCCCTCTCTCTCCCTCTCTCTCTCTCTTGCGTTACTCATTAAATTCGGTACTCCCAGATTAAGACTGAAAAGTCCCTTTGTTGAAATTTCTACAAGCCGAATCAAAATGAAACACGTCAAAAAATGGGAGTTTCGCCTTCTTTATTATGTATAAACTTTATAAAGCGATGAAACATCTGCTAATCAGATCGTTCTCAGAGCCAGTATCTGAAGGGATCCGCGCGAGAACGGGGCCTGAGAAATTTCAACCATCCGCGGGTTCGATCCCAAAACGACCCAAACATCAGCAGCACATAAAACTTTTGCTCCAAATTAAATAGATTAGTATGGTAGGTAAAATGTACATTATATCTAGTCCGTGTAATTATTTAATCTGGGAACAAGCGCCAAATATGTGTAAAAGTACAACTTGCTCTTAACGAGCGCTAATTTCAGATTAACGACCTGACGTATCTTTAACTACACCAAACTATACTAGTATTTATATTATACTATTTATACTATAACTATATCCTATACCTCGTTCCATTTTACCATGGTGCACAATAGACAGTAAAATCTGTACTGCAGCCATTCTCAACTTTGGTCGTGGGTCAGATTTGAGTGTTCCAAACTTCAATCAAGGCCACAGTTCAAAAAATACATCGGTAAGGGTTCCTCTTGAGAGCTGAAGAACTTAAGTTAAGAGCCCAGGTAATCACGTTTGATCCGATTTTACTGACATTTAAGCTGCCAACAAAGTTGCCAACGCAAAGACCGCACAGAAATAGCGGGCCACATGCGAACCGAGGGCAGCAGTTTGAATAAAGCTGCCGCATACACATAATAGCAAAGGTAATACGTATTTCAATATATCCCTGCGTGATTATTCGAGAACCCAATGTATTTATTAATCGGAAGCCAACTCACAACCTAATTTTATATTTTTTTACGTTTTTGTAGGTAGATTTCTTTCCCAAAATAATTTCAGAGTTCGAATTTTATAAATAACAGGATTACGTTGAAATGGGTTTGGTCTAAATGCTTAATGTTAATATTTTTTTAATAATATTAGGATCGCTCTGGAGCTAACTACAGTGTCTGTGAATTGGAGATTTGATAATCAGTTCGAGATCTCTATCAATATAATCAATCAGTAAAGTCGAATAATCGAATAATGCACCTGCTTTCCCTCTCTTTCTCCCTCATTCCTCTAATATCTCTTTCGTCATCTTCTTATTGTAACCCTTTTCGTCATCTCATTATATTTATTACCTAATCTCTTTCAAATTTCAAATGAATAATGGCCCTTCTAAGATTTTTCTTAGCTTTATCTACTGTTCTTAGGACGACGGTCAACAAAGTCTATTTTTTGGAGTGAAGGTTTTTATTTAACTTTCATTTGGCAGGGTTTCCCTTGACGAACTCAACCCCCAACCAGGAGCTCCTTTAAAGGTTTTCTTCTTCCTTTTTGCTACGGAACGAGGAGAATAAGACATCTAACAAGAGTAAAAAAAAAAAAACACTCACATAATCACAGAGTCTAGCATGGTTCATAGCAACCATACTTACGTCACCTGCGGCTATCACTAGTACCCACGTTACAAAATTTCAGTCCAATTAACAAAAATTTGTTCGAAATTGTTTGCAATAGTCGAAAACATGAATTTACTCCACATATTCAAACCAAAACATAGAAAAAAAAACACAAATTTTACAAAAATATATGTAAAAAACAAAAACAAACAAGAAATGGGGTCAATATTGTTGTTAAAAAACAAACAATATTATCATTATCATCGTTAGAAACGTGAACATTTTAACCCTTATAGTCAGAAATAGCGGGCCACATGCGAACCGAGGGCAGCAGTTTGAATAAAGCTGCCGCATACACATAATGTACCTTCGTTCTTGTTATTTCTTCGATCTAGATAGATCTAGATAGGGATCAAGAAGTTGCCAAAAGTCAGCTATAGGCAAGACCGGCTACCTTTCCCCGTTTTGGGAAAATCATCCCGAAACCAGAAATAGCGGGCCACATGCGAACCGAGGGCAGCAGTTTGAATAAAGCTGCCGCATACACATAATAGCAAGTAGAAGGAAAAAAAAACTTCCTTCTAAAAAACTGAAATAATTTCATGCCCAATTATCTAAAGTTCACCTGTGCAACCACACACAACCGGTGATTATTTGGATTCTGATCTCATTCTACGTGATTATTAACACTTCGTATCTCCGTATAACTAGCGAGAAGTGCAAAACAATTAAAATGTGTGGCGAGTACAACTTGTGAATGTGAAAAACCAATGATCCCATTATCATCGTCATTGTCAGTGACGTGGGGATTTTGATGCTACTGTCGTCAATTCATGAAACTTCTTTCAGTGGACACACAAATCTCAATTTTTACTTTCCTTATCTTATTTATAGGAAGAAAGGATAAGGAAAGTTGTGTGACAGTCAAGCCAGATTTTTTGATATTGTACTGGTTTTACATTTTTTATTTACTATGGACGTGACCGTGTATCACACTTAAATAGGTCATAATTGTCATAAAATTATCTATAGATAACATTGGATCTACTAGCTAAATCTGGAAGTCAAAAGAACTGTAGGTACTAGGTAATATACAGATTACAGAATCTATGGACTTGGAGGAATCCTGCGCCACTGCTTCCTATATGTGTCTGATATTCCAACATTAATACCTAACTGTAAGGTAGTTACAGAAACCTCTTTAAAAAAATAGAAAGTAAAAACTAAACTATATTTTCCTCAGTGTGGCTGCACTTTTACAAGCCCATGCTGCAACCCTATGCTCCAAGCTCAACCTGCAAGCTAAAAGCCCATGCCCCGTGGCATGTCAGCAAACATACCGTCAGAGTATTATTAAATATGTTTATATTAGAGGTATATTAGAGGTTATATTAGAGGGTAATAAGTTTTGTAGTTATCTATTTCATAACTTTATACCGTCAGAGATTTCTACAACTTCATTCTGAAAGCACATGTAGATATGCCTCTGATATAGGTACATAAAATATGTGTATAGATAGCTACATAATCCTATATGTTTTTATGTATATTTATCATTTATCTACAATTCTACACTCTACAACTACATACATAGGTAGTTCTATATAATTATTATGTTTTTGATAATCACCTTCACTCATAGCTTGTTATCCGGTTATATTAACATACAGAAGGTGTAGAGAAAAGGCAGGTCTACAGCAGGCACTATGCAAGTCTTTAGGCATGTCTTTTCACGCCATGAGTATGTTCTATTCTATGCATATTTTTAGTCTAATTTGGGTACATGTCTTTCATTTAGGCTGGGGTCTACACTCTACAGTATCAAACAATCTGGGGCCTCCAATGTTCTATTTCACAGACTTCTTCTTAAAGTTGAAACTAATGTTCAAAGGATCTACACTTGATACACATTGGTGGAGATGACAAGACTCCCATTCTCAGTTTGTTAGTGGAGATGACAAAAGTCCCATTCTCATTTTGTTAGTGGAGATGACAAGACTCCCATTCTCAGTTTGTGAGTGGAGATGACAAAACTCCCATTCTCATTTTGTTAGTGGAGATGACAAAACTCCCATTCTCATTTTGTTAGTGGAGATGACAAAACTCCCATTCTCATTTTGTTAGTGGAAGGGTTTCCCTTGACGAACTCAACCCCCAACCAGGAGCTCCTTTAAAGGTTTTCTTCTTCCTTTTTGCTACGGAACGAGGAGAATAAGATATTTAACAAGAGTAAAAAAAACACTCACATAATCACAGAGTCTAGCATGGTTCATAGCAACCATACTTACGTCACCTGCGGCTATCACTGATACCCACGTTACAAAATTTCAGTCCAATTAACAAAAATTTGTTCGAAATTGTTTGCAATAGTCGAAAACATGGATTTACTCCACATATTCATTAACCAAAACATAGAAAAAAAACACAAATTTAACAAAAATATATGTAAAAAACAAAAACAAACAAGAAATGGGGTCAATATTGTTGTTAAAAACAAACAATATTATCATCATCGTTAGAAACGTGAACATTTTAACCCTTATCGTCAAAACGGACACAATCAGTATTGATTTTCCTGTCAAACTTGTGTAGATATGGAAAATTTTCAAGACATTCATTGAATTATTCTAATGAGGTATGGGAGATGTCAGGAGACGTCAAAAACCTAAAAATAGGAACTAGGAAACCCTTCAATCAAGTCTTGTAATAATAATAATAATAATAAATCAGAATTATCATCAGTATATGAGTTGGATGACTCAGATACACGTGTGAAAATATCAGGACATATTGATTTTGAGATTTTTTTTTTCTCAATTTCAACAAGATTTCCATTGAAATCGTAGCCAACTAGGAAACCAAAAATCTTCTTCGGTATCTTCAAGACAACATGAGCTTTTAAGCCCGCCATTCACTGTCAGACCGTCTGAGAAAACACGGTAGGTATGTCAGACTCTCTGAGCGTGAGTGGCAGGCATAAAAGCTCATGTTGAATAGGAACTAGGAAACCCTTCAATCAAGTCTTGTAATAATAATAATAAATCAGAATTATCATCAGTATATGAGTTGGATGACTCAGATACACGTGTGTAAATATCAGGACATATTGATTTTGAAAATTTTTTCAGTTTCAACAAGATTTCCATTGAAATTGTAGCCAACTAGGAAACCAAATCTTCTTCGGTATCTTCAAAACAACATGAGCTTTTAAGCCCGCCATTCACTGTCAGACCGTCTGAGAAACCACGGTAGGTATTTCAGACTGTCTGAGCGTGAGTGGCAGGCATAAAAGCTCATGTTTTCTTGAAGAAACCGTCTTTGGTTAGCGCGAATGGCTGGCCTCTGGTACCTTGAAGCAAACTCAGGGATGTCAAAACGGATATTTCCACCCATTTCCTGATTTTGAAAATTTTGAATAATTCCAATATTTTCTCATTGTACCTTCGAAGAAAGGAATAAGAGGAGGAGAAGGATAATCTACATAGGTATAGCTACTTAGGTGCTCATGGCCTATAGTAAATTACAATATCAGAGTACTTAACAATTTACAATATCAGAGTACTTATACAATTTACAATATCAGAGTAGGTACTTACAATTTACAATACATCCTAATTTGCCGTGATCGTTCTTCGTAACATGCTACGAGAACCCCCCCGGCTATGTTCATGTCAGAAGATTGAGAGACCGGCTCAGGATTTGGAGTTGTATCTATTCGGCCCGCGGCGCGGTTTTACGAACTTGAATTGGGATAGTACCAAATATATCTTATCTAAGTACTACACCAACAGACAGTACAAATTTTGATGTGGTTCATATTTTCTACAAGGTAGGTAAGTATAACAAACCCTATCCCCTATCGTTACTTAGCAGGGCAGAACTTAACCTCCCAAAAATTACAAGGAAAATACAAAGAAATGGAAAAGAAATTTTATCCAAAGTTCTTCTTCGTCTCTTTCTTCTCCTCTTCTTCCTCCTCCTTCTCATGATTCGTCTTTTTCCTCTCCTCACTACAGTGTCTGTGAATTGGAGATTTGATAATCAGTTCGAGATCTCTATCAATATAATCAATCAGTAAAGTCGAATACTTGAATAATACACCTGTCTATGCGTTACTCATTAAATTCGGTACCTACTCCCTGATTAAGACTGAAAAGTCCCTTTGTTAAAATTTATACCGGCCGAATCAAAATGAATTTGTTTTTTTAAAAAATGGGTGTTTCACCTTTTTTTATTATGAAGCGATGAAACATCTGCTAAATCTGATCGTTCTCAGAGACGGTATCTGTAGTCTGAACGGTATCCGAGAATGAGGCCTGAGAAATTTCAACCATCCGCGGGTTCGATCCCAAAACGGCCCAAACATCAGCAGCACATAAAACTTTTGCTCCAAATTAAATAGATTAGTATGGTAGGTAACATGTACATTATATTTGCCTGTGTAATTATTTAATCTGGAAACAAGCGCCAAATATGTGTAAAAGTACAACTTGTTCTTAACGAGCGCTAATTTCAGATTAACGACCTGACGTATCTTTAACTACACCAAACTACTAGTATTTATATTATACTATTTATACTATATCCTATACCTCGTTCCATTTTACCATGGTGCACAATAGACAGTAAAATCTGTATTGCAGCCATTCTCAACGACAACATCCAACCTGTACATTATACTCCCCGAACAAAAATCTTTATTTACAAATTTCTCATTGCTCCGGGGATCTCGTCTACAAAGGGTCAATCCCCCTTGTACCCAAATCAAACCCCCAATAAATTTAATCCGGGTGATCACAGGGGTGAGTGGGTACTTATCAATGAAACATCGGATGTGGGATGTTTTTCATTTTTAATCCGGATCTCTGGGATGTAGGAGGATTTAGTTTGCTTGTTTGATTTTCAAATGAATGATATTGATACCCGATTTATTTTAGCCGCATCCCAGTCAGAGATCCAAATGAAACAGCAGTCACAGATCCAAATGAAACAGCAGTCAGAGATCCAAATGAAACAGCAGTCAGAGATCCAAATGAAACAGCAGTCACAGATCCAAATGAAACAGCAGTCAGAGATCCAAATAAAACAGCAGTCAGAGATCCAAATAAAACAGCAGTCAGAGATCCAAATAAAACAGCAGTCACAGATCCAAATGAAACAGCAGTCACAGATCCAAATAAAACAGTCCACATTGAAGAAGCCGCTAAGGATTTAATATTGAACAGTCATAATTATTATTTATGGATTACTTGATTTCCAAACCAGTTCCTCCAATAATTTATCTCCATTTCTACCCATGTTAGACTCTAATAGGCAGGTACCTAATACGTATTTCAATACATCCGTGTGATTATTATTGGAGAACCCAATGTATTTATTATTCGGAAGCTGACTAGCTAACTCACAAGCTAATTTTATATTTTTTTACGTTTTTGTAGGTAGATTTCTTTCCTTCGTCTACAAAGGGGATTATTTTCCAATTGTGTACCCAAATCAATCCCCCGTGTACCCAAATCAAACCCCCAATAAATTTAATCCGGGAGATCACAGGGGTGAGTGGGTACTTATCAATGAAACATCCGATGTGGGATGTTTTTCATTTTTAAGCCGGGGTCTCTAGGATGTAGGAGGATTTAGTTTGCTTGTTTGATTTTCAAATGAATGATATTGATACCCGATTTATATTAGCCGCATCCATGCTCTGGAGGAATCTATCAATTTTTTCACCAAAATTTTAGTTGTTTCTTTATTATTTTTCATTTATTCTCATTTTTTTATATAAATAAGCTTTCTACATACGAGTGCCTATAAAACTGAAATGGTTCGCCATACAATATAAATACCTATATACATATTTAGAAGAATAGAAGCGGCCTTGGCACGTTAAATGCCCGAAATAAATTTCAGTTTTCTAAAAATCCCTATATTGCCTATAGAAAATCCTCCCCCTTGAAATTGATGGATTAGGGAGGAAGGTAATCCGTTCTTATTAATCTCTCTCTCCTTAAGAAAAAATTCGGAGGATCTAAAAATAATTAAATAAGGAACCTACCTATTTCTTCTTCCCGAAATAAATTTCAGTTTTCTAAAAATCCCTATATTGCCTATAGAAAATCCTCCCCCTTGAAATTGATGGATTAGGGAGGAAGGTAATTCGTTCTTATTAATCTCTCTCTCCTTAAGAAAAATTTCGGAGGATCTAAAAATAATTATATATAAGATCTACCTACCTATTTCTTCTTCTTCTTCTTCTTCTTCTTCTTCTTCTTCTTCTTCTTCTTCTTCTTCTTCTTCTTCGTCGTCGTCGTCTTCTTCTTCGTGTTTTTAACTTTGTAAAAATTAGCCCTTTACCGTGCAGGTATTTTTCAGACTTCAAATTTGAGAAGTATTTGAGGGATGAAAGTTATTAATGTCCTGTTTAGGGTTAATCTTCAATGTATGTATGTACTATGTACTTGTATTTAAGTAGGTAGAAACGTAGGTAGTTTGTACACGATAAGTTTTCTCTCTCTCTCTCTCTCTCTCTCTCTCTCTCTTTTTCTTCTTTCTTTCTTTTTTTTCTTTTTTTGTTTG
>NW_007377831.1:152361-194518 GCF_000475195.1 Diaphorina citri | reverse complement strand
AAAACCGCCAAAAAACGGTCGAAATCTGTCCAAAAGCGGTCCAAATACCGACAAGCGCAGCAACCATTTCAACCACGTTTTGTGTTGCATCCTTGTCACATTCGTGAAATACATACCAAATTTCAAGTCTCTAGATCTTACCTTTCTCGAGATATTTTGTTTACAGACAGACACACACACGGACCAATGGCTGAAACTTTGGATTTAGGCTCTAGGGACCTCAAAACGTGTTTTGACACTAAAAACTGACCATCGAAAATTTGACCCGATTACATTACTTTCCTTCCTATAGGATAAGGAAAGTAAAAAGCATGCACCTTAGGCCCTCCATGGA
Source organism: Diaphorina citri (assembly GCF_000475195.1). Classification (NCBI taxonomy): domain Eukaryota; kingdom Metazoa; phylum Arthropoda; class Insecta; order Hemiptera; family Psyllidae; genus Diaphorina; species Diaphorina citri. Next base: position 194,184 of record NW_007377831.1, on the reverse strand, counting down.
ACGTGTGTGGCGGTAAAAGCTCGAGACCCAGGTCTGTCAGACTTGAGTCTGAAATTTTTTCCACCACACACAGACGGTCCGTGAGACCGCGGTCTGTCAGGCAGTCTGTGATAACGCGTTCTGTCAGGCGGTCTGAAGGTGAGTATCACACATTAGGTCAGAGTCAATCGTGCATCGCCTAGAATAGGCACAAAGAATTTTCCTATAGAGTTCCAGATCTTTTTCGCCGTCTGCCGCTGGCTTTCCCCCCCCCCCTCTCCCGGTGGAGGGGGGTTTTTTTTTTTTTTTTTTTTTTTTAACGCTGTAGAGTTACCTCGATTTTTCACGATAAATTTGCTACATTTCGGATTAAATTGCTCACAACATCCAACCTGTACATTATACTCCCCGAACAAAAATCTTTATTTACAAATTTCTCATTGCTCCGGGGATCTCGTCTACAAAGGGGATTATTTTCCAATTGTGTACCCAAATCAATCCCCCGTGTACCCAAATCAAACCCCCAATAAATTTAATCCGGGTGATCACAGGGGTGAGTGGGTACTTATCAATGAAACATCGGATGTGGGATGTTTTTCATTTTTAATCCGGATCTCTGGGATGTAGGAGGATTTAGTTTGCTTGTTTGATTTTCAAATGAATGATATTGATACCCGATTTATTTTAGCCGCATCCCTGCTCTGGAGGAATCTATCAATTTTTTCACCAAAATTTTAGTTGTTTCTTTATTATTTTTCATTTATTCTCATTTTTTTATATAAATAAGCTTTCTACATACGAGTGCCTATAAAACTGAAATGGTTCGCCATACAATATAAATACCTATATACATATTTAGAAGAATAGAAGCGGCCTTGGCACGTTAAATGCCCGAAATAAATTTCAGTTTTCTCAAAATCCCTATATTGTCTATAGAAAATCCTCCCCCTTGAAATTGATGGATTTGGGAGGAAGGTAATTCGTTCTTATTAATCTCTCTCTGCTTAAGAAAAATTTCGGAGGATCTAAAAATAATTATATAAGATCTACCTACCTATTTCTTCTTCTTCTTCTTCTTCTTCTTCTTCGTGTTTTTAACTTTGTAAAAATTAGCCCTTTACCGTGCAGGTATTTTTCAGACTTCAAATTTGAGAAGTAGGTACCTATTTAAGGGATGAATTATATTAAGGTCCTGTAAGGGTTAATCTTCAATGTATGTACTTGTATTTAAGTAGGTAGAATCCTCATAAACTCCGCTATTTGCAGGCAAGGTTATCTAGGTTAAAGGTTTTATATACGGGACTAGTCATTGTTCATTAATCTCGCTTTTTTATATTGACTTAGCTACGTACAGGGGGATAACTTTTTTCATTACTATTATTTTGATAAAGTTTCAAGTTTTTTTTATTTACATTTTTTCCGAGAGGAAAAAAATTAAAAGTTGATTTAAGCAGAAAAATAACTTTCTATTCGTAAAACTGTGTTTAAGTTAACTTTGGAGTTAAAATAAATACAAAAAAGGATTAAAATAATACAAAAAGTAATACACAAAATGAGAGTTTTATATTTCTGTGGAATTAAAGTCGTGTATGTTACTTTATTACTTACACTTTCGTATGACTGTAGAGTTTATAGTTATTTCATATATTAGTTTTAATTTTCCTCGTCTGAAGTACCAACATAAACATACATAATATACACATCTACGTATAAGTACATACCTATGTGTGTGTTTTTACTGTTTTAGTTAGTTCTTTTAATATATAATTTAATTATTATTCAGTACCTACCACACCTCAGGGTCTCGAATCTATGGTTGCATGCATGCGCAGAGTCTTTTGCATTCGAGATTACACAACAAGAATGAACAAGAATTTTATTGTTATCTGTAAATTAATTATCAAATCTTATATTATAAGAACAAGATCCATTCATCCATTCACAGTTCACAGTTCATAGTTCCACACTGATCGCTCTATCTCAAGAATCACAAGACCTAGAAAGCTGAAATTTGATAGGACTATTCCTTTTATGGTCTAGGTGTGCAATAAGAAAGGATTTTGCGAAAATCTAAACCGATCCTGAGATATGATCAATTTTTGATCGCTAAATTCACCATAAGAAATACACAGAGTGCAGAGACTGCGGGAGAGAAGACTTTTCCTCGCTCGCCTAATAGGTATTTGAGTTTCGTTTATGTTTTTAGTTTGATAACTACAAGTTCGGCCATGCCTCTTCCACAAGTTTGGCCATGCCTCGGGATGAACTAGCGGGATTCCGGAGCGAAGCGACGGAATTCAGCTAGTAATGTATAAAACCATAAAAAAACTCGCTCCTAATTCCACAGGTTCTTCGAGAGTTCAAATTCATTTCTTTTCAATTTCCAAGTTCAAAAGTTTAAAACAGAAGGAGCAGGGGAAAGAGGCGGGAAAAACATGCCTCGGGATGAACTAGCGGGATTCCGGAGCGAAGCGACGGAATTCAGCTAGTAATGTATAAAACCATAAAAAAACTCGCTCCTATATAATTGCAGGTTCTTCGAGAGTTCAAATTCATTCCTTTTCAATTTCCAAGTTCAAAAGTTTAAAACAGAAGGAGCAGGGGGAGAGAGACGGGAAAAGCTGCTGTCTTACATGATTTAAATTTCAAGCTCTGAAATTCTCTGATCAACCTTGACAGTCCCAATATTTTGTGTCGAAGCTTCACAATTCGATTATCTCCTCTTCTCCGTCGTAAAAAGAAGGGCAAATTTATTCAATCAAATTTCCAGGCTTCAATCCATTACAGGGAAGCTTCACAATTCGATTATCTCCTCTTCTCCGTCGTAAAAAGAAGGGCAAATTTATTCAATCAAATTTCCAGGCTTCAATCCATTACGGGGAAATTTGTTTTTTAATGCTATCAAAAAATCGACGGCGTAAGTTATTTAGGGCGGGAGGAAAATTGATTTAAGATTTGACTCCTTATTTTTGCTATCGTGTTTCTTATTCTTATGTCACAAGAGGGAATATAATGATTCAATGATGACATGGTCTAATAGATGGCGTGCCTAGTGGTAAGATGTTCAGTTTCGACAAATTAGGTCCCTAAGGGTTCGATACCCAGGGTTCGGAAAAAGGTCAAATTCAACAGGAACATAGTGCAACATGACAAAATAAACACATTACAGGGAAATTTGTTTTTTAATGCTATCAAAAATTCGACGGCGTAAGTTATTTAGGGCGGGAGGAAAATTGATTTAAGATTTGACTCCTTATTCTTGCTATCGTGTTTCTTTATTCTTATGTCACAAGAGGGAATATAATGATTCAATGATGACATGGTCTATAAAATAGATGGCGTGCCCCATTACAGGGAAATTTGTTTTTTAATGCTATCAAAAATTCGACGGCGTAAGTTATTTAGGGCGGGAGGAAAATTGATTTAAGATTTGAGTCCTTATTCTTGCTATCGTGTTTCTTATTCTTAAGTCACAAGAGGGGATATAATGATTCAATGCTGACATGGTCTATAAAATAGATGGCGTGCCTAGTGGTAAGATGTTCACTTGTTTCGACAAATTAGGTCCCTAAGGGTTCGATACCCAGGGTTCGGAAAAAGGTCAAATTCAACAGGAACATAATAGTGCAACATGAAAAAATACATTCACTTGTTTCGACAAATTAGGTCCCTAAGGGTTCGATACCCAGGGTTCGGAAAAAGGTCAAATTCAACAGGAACATAGTGCAACATGAAAAAATAAACATTAAAAAAAAAAATTATAAAACTCAGTATCAAAAACAAAGTGGGAAAAAAATACAGGAGTCACCTGGTACGTAAATGCACTTATACATAGCATAGGTCATGAAAAGCAAAATGTAGGTTTGATGGAACAAAATGGGTACTAAATGATGGGCTTTGGTACAAATTCGCAGCAAAAGTTGTGGTGCTAACTTCACGCACCTTAACATGAGTAGTACCCATTGGGTACAGATGTTGGTATTAAGAAATACATAGGTATATCCGCGGTGCGGTAGATTTGAGCACAGTACGATGTACGAACATGATTTCACAAAGAATGTTGGAAACCTAACTAGCAATAGCCTTAAACTCGAAGAACCGATTTGCCGCACATCTTCCGCGAGAGTGTTTCTGGACTTTATGGCATGTTCTACTTACAATCCAGTCACGTTGGGTTCAACAAAGAGTCAAATGCCGCCGACTCACGCTTAGACGGACAGACCTGGGTCGGAAGCTTTTTCCGCCCACACACGTTCCGACTGCCTGACACACCTCTGCGGGACGGCAAAATATTTTACAACTTTTTCATGGGAGTGAGAAAAATATGACTTGAACGGCAAATGTGAACACTCCCATTTAATCACCACTACCAGTTATCAAAAGATTCCAAAGGCACTCCACACAGCCGCGCACTGCTCTGCTTCGAATGGGTGTAGACCACAGATGTAGGTATTAAGTTGCGTAGAGATATATGCACACTGCAGCAGATTTGCGCACAGTACGAACATAATTTTCTCAGAAAGAATGGGATACTCAACCAGAGCCAGCAAAAACACTAATTTTCAACGGACCGGTTTGCCGGACTTTAAGGCATGTTCTGCCTGTACAGTCCAGTCACCTTGCGTTCAACGAAGAGTAAAATTCCGGCGACTGAGGCTCAGCTCAGGCTGTCTGAGCTTTTAATCACCAGTACAAGACGACAAGATCTATCCAAAGGTTTCCAAAGCACTCCACATACAGAAACTGCTCTGTTTTAGTGTTCTTTGTGTGAAGATAAAATGTAGATGAACATTAATCCGCGTACTCCAGACTCATAATCATAATGTTCACACTCATTGTTCTCGTGGAACAATTAGAAAACACGAGACAAAATGAAAACGATATAATATTTCTCCTGCTTCAAGAAACACAATGGCTCCGTGGAAACAAAAGTGAAAAGAATTTCGGCTATTTAATTATCAAGACGTTTCTTTTGTGTAGCGAGATTTGTGCTTTCATTATTATGAGTAAGTACTAAGTGATAGTGATAGTGTACGTCTGTACGTGCTACGTGAGAGGATAATAAGATTGTTGATAACACTGATTAGATAAGTGCTGATTGATTGGAATCACTCGGATTAATTATAATTATTATTATATTATTGGATTCTATTTTTATTTGACTCATATCAGGTTTCTACTTGTATTATTGGCAAAGGACATTTGTATGATTAGGTCCAAACAAATATTATTCCTTTATTCAACAACGTATGCTTGAAAAATCAACCTGGCCTACAATGTACGCACTAGATAGTGTACGTGAGAGGATAATAAGATTGTTGATAACACTGATTAGATAAGTGCTGATTGATTGGAATCACTCGGATTAATTATAATTTTATTATTATTATATTATTGGATTCTATTTTTATTTAACTCAAATCAGGTTTCTACTTGTATTATTGGAAAAGGACATTTGTATGATTAGGTCCAAACAAATATTATTCCTTTATTCAACATCAACAACGTATGTTTGAAAAATCAACCCGGCCTACAACATACGCACTACGAAATCAACATGGCCTGTAACATGCACTCAATGAAATTCTATGCTGAGCAATTCAAACAGAAAGCCAAGGTGCTCCGAGATTCGATTTCACTACAGGGTCATGGATTCTGTTGACTTTCAGCAAAAACTACACGAAAGTTCAATGATTAGCATAATGGAAGAGTCACTCTAGCGTGCTAGTTTTCTAGTTTTGTGTTCACCGGGGTTTTGACGTTCTTTCCAACATTTTCAAACTTTCCAATTGGAAACTGTTTTCTGGTGCAGATGCAGTTAGAGTGGAATGTTTAGTGGGTTTCCGAATATCTGCAATCATGTATTCAATTTCATTGACTGTCCAATATACAGGGAGAAATGGATTACCAGGGAAAAAAGCAGGGACTACAGGGATAAGTAAATATTGCTATAGGGACAGAACAATGTATAGGTACAGTCAAAGTACTCGTAGGTCTAGGATAGAAAAATAAACGTGAAATTCCTGCTAATTCTAACAGATTTTTGCGATTATAATTTTCCAACATTTTCAAACTTTCCAATTGGAAACTGTTTTCTGGTGCAGATGCAGGTAGATGGTAGAGTGGAATGTTTAGTGGGTTTCCGAGTATCTGCAATCATGTATTCAATTTCATTGACCGTCCAATATACAGGGAAAAATGGATTACCAGGGAAAAAAGCAGGGACTACAGGGATACGTAAATATTGCTATAGGGACAGAACAATGTATAGGTACAGTCAAAGTACTCGTAGGTCTAGGATAGAAAAATAAACATGAAATTCCTGCTGATTCTAACAGATTTTTGCGATATTATAATTTGAGTCAATAGAGGATATCAAGGCATTTGCAGCAATGCCAGCTTAAGTAGTCTTCTGCAGATTATGACGATGGGTCAGCTCCCTGGTTAGGGGTCCACTGCGCTCGCCTTGCACGCGGGAGACCCGGGTTCGATTCCCGACGGGGTCAAGAAATTTGTATCATGCACGCGTACTCCAGACTCATAATCATAATGTTCACACTCATTGTTCTCGTGGAACAATTAGAAAACACGAGACAAAATGAAAACGATATATTTCTCCTGCTTCAAGAAACACAATGGCTCCGTGGAAACAAAAGTGAAAAGAATTTCGGCTATTTAATTACCAAGACGTTTCTTTTGTGTAGCGGGATTTGTGCTTTCATTATTATGAGTACTAAGTGATAGTGATAGTGTACGTGAGAGGATAATAAGATTGTTGATAACACTGATTAGATAAGTGCTGATTGATTGGAATCACTCGGATTAATTATAATTATTATTATATTATTGGATTCTATTTTTATTTGACTCATATCAGGTTTCTACTTGTATTATTGGCAAAGGACATTTGTATGATTAGGTCCAAACAAATATTATTCCTTTATTCAACAACGTATGCTTGAAAAATCAACCTGGCCTACAATGTACGCACTAGGAAATCAACATGGCCTGTAACATGCACTCAATGAAATTCTATGCTGAGCAATTCAAACAGAAAGCCAAGGTGCTCCGAGATTCGATTTCACTACAGGGTCATGGATTCTGTTGACTTTCAGCAAAAACTACACGAAAGTTCAATGATTAGCATAATGGAAGAGTCACTCTAGCGTGCTAGTTTTCTAGTTTTGTGTTCACCGGGGTTTTGACGTTCTTTCCAACATTTTCAAACTTTCCAATTGGAAACTGTTTTCTGGTGCAGATGCAGGTAGATGGTAGAGTGGAATGTTTAGTGGGTTTCCGAGTATCTGCAATCATGTATTCAATTTCATTGACCGTCCAATATACAGGGAAAAATGGATTACCAGGGAAAAAAGCAGGGACTACAGGGATACGTAAATATTGCTATAGGGACAGAACAATGTATAGGTACAGTCAAAGTACTCGTAGGTCTAGGATAGAAAAATAAACATGAAATTCCTGCTGATTCTAACAGATTTTTGCGATATTATAATTTGAGTCATGGCGTAGTGGTCACTGCGCTCGCCTTGCACGCGGGAGACCCGGGTTCGATTCCCGACGGGGTCAAGAAATTTGTATCATGCAAATGATTCCGTGACTGGCTGTTGCGGGGCCCACTCAGCCTCGTGAGGAAAATGAGTAGCTATGACATATAAATGCGCATAGCGACCGGTGCCAGCATGGTACGTAAACATTGGATTTTAAGATTATTGAGATATTGGGAAAATCCTACAATGCTGCAGTGAGCACCAAAGGTGTGACATAATAACACAAAGAAACTGCATTTACATAATTTGCAATTACCTACCTTTTCCTATTTACTGTGATCACAATCAGTGATTACATTTTTATACCCGTCCGTCTTCTAAAGACAGGGGGTCCTTGTCATTATATCTTGTGGCATCTTTGCAAGAATTTCAATTCTGAAATCCAGTATAACAAATGGTATTTGTAGGGCAAACACATCTTGATGTCACCAACAATATCCATATCGGCCCGTGTAAGTTCAAGTCTAATTCTGTTGAAACAAAATACGGTTCCATATTATTTTCAAAGTTGCAGAAAACAGGCATATCCCAAGTAAAAACTTTGTAGGAACATACCTAGTGGAACTTTTATATCCAGGACTTATATAGTGTTTGGGATTTGCATTTCATTAAGAGTTTAGAGTTGTATGGTGATGGTGACTACATACGAGTAGTGTAAAAACTTCTCACTTGTTATTATAGTCCTACACAATGAGTCTGAATTTTATTAAAGTAAATAGATTGCTACTGCTAGATTGCTACCTCTATCTTGTAGATAATCTACTGGGTATTCATAGTGGAGAAATCGGGCGTTAAGGAGTGTCCATAGTCGACGACGGCAGTCGATCGACAGCCGTCAACTATGTTTGGACACACAACCTTTATAGAAAAGGTACAAACAAAATATAACAGTAACTAGTGTTTACTCATGTTGCTCAAATGCTACTACTATCCTTCATAGTGGAGAAATCGGGCGTTAAGGAGTGTCCATAGTCGACGACGGCAGTCGATCGACAGCCGTCAACTATGTTTGGACACACAAACTTTAGAAAAGGTACAAACAAAATATAACAGTAACTAGTGTTTACTCATGTTGCTCAAATGGGACTACTCCTTTACCGCAGCAGTAAGCTACTACTATCATTGAGTTCAAATGCTCAAACAATATTGAGGATTAATTTACAAACCTCGACAGGAATTGAACCCATGCCCTCCTGATTACCAGGCGAGCCTCTTGAACACTACACCACCGAGGCAGACATTTATCCCAGAATCCCTAGATCTACAGTTTCATCTTGACTTTGTACGAAATTTATGTTGGTCCAGTTTCGGACGTTTCTCCGAGTTTAGCGTTTTAATTTGGACTGGGATTTCAATTTCTTGTTTTTTTTTTTTTTTTTTTTTACTAATTATTCAATGTTGTTTCCTTCTTATTTATATTTTATTTAGTTGCTGCTTACAATAATTATTATTATTATTTCTTCTTCTTTTTTGAGCTTAGTAGAGGGAACTTGTAACTCCTAAGATGTTATCGTCCCGAAAGCAAAGAGAGGAGGAAGACAGGATAGGAGAAAACCAGCCGTTCCACAAAAGGAGCCTTAACTGTTTAGGATAAAATCATAAAATCCGCCCAATCTTTGGACAAGCAACCACACTAGTAGATCATTGATGGCCGAGGCCACAAGTGAGCGTATTTGGATTAACTTCGGATCAAGCAATCTGATTGGGGTTGATTTCAAAAAATTCCGCCCGGGGCGGATTTTATCCTGATGGGATAATGTTCGTTCTCGGAACGGCTGGCTTTTTATTATCCTGTCTTCCTTCTCTCTTCGATTTCGGGACGATAAGACCATAGCAGTTACAGTTCCCTCTGTCAAACTCTTAGAAAAAAAAAATAAAAAAATCCTGTTTCATAACAATATGATGTATATGTTTACAACATATTGTATACTACAGGTAGAATAGAACAGAATAGATGAGTATGAATAATATTGTAGACTTAGCTCTTGTTACCTCTCTCCACCTCATACACACAGGCAGACAGAAACACATAAGTTTCCTATCTTGTGTAATTCAAAACTAGACATCAAATGATATCAAGATAAAATTTATGCCCCAACAGCTCGCTTTTTTTCCTCCACCTCGACACGAAGAGTCCACGGTAGAAAGATTCTGGTCCCTATGTATATCTTTTAGGAGGACAGGATAGGAGAAAGGCAGCCGTGGGCCCAATCTTTAAGTATCAACCGGTAACACAATGGACATTTTTCTTTTTAGGTTTGATAGAGGGGGCTGTAACAACGGAGGTCTTATCGGCCCGAGATCGAAGGATAGGAGAGGGTCAGCCGTTCCAAGAACAAACCTTATCTGTTTGAGATAAAGTTCTCTCAGTCGGGAATGGAACTTTGCAACCTAGCTCTTACAAAAAGGAACTCTACCATCTAAGTTAACTTGGCTGGCTCAGACTGGTTTCAAATCTTTAAAATTAACAATGGAGCAGTTGCAAATGGGTAAAAATTATAAATAAATGGTCGATTCCTATGTAAAAAGATGGGAGAAATCCAATTCTGAGGTCAAAACACCGAAAAAAAAAACTTTAAAAGGTCGTAAATTCGATTTTTATTTTCCGTTCTCAGGCGAGCCTCTTGAACACTACACCACCGAGGCAGACATTTATCCCAGAATCCCTAGATCTACAGTTTCATCTTGACTTTGTACGAACTTTATGTTGGTCCAGTTTCTAGATCTACAGTTTCATGTTGACTTTGTACGAACTTTATGTTGGTCCAGTTTCGGACGTTTCTCCGAGTTTAGCGTTTTAATTTGGACTGATCTTGGTTTTTCACTGAAAATTCTCCATTTCCTAAATAAATACATAATGAGTAATATTCCCTTGGTTCACCCTGTATGTTTCAAGTAGCTGTAGTTCATTCCACCGTGTATATTAATGTATTGAACCCAGGAATCTACCTATTCATATTATTATTGAACAGTCAACAAGCATCTTCTTCCCATGAAATCGATTGGTTCTGATCTTGTATGTTGACATGTTTAATATAAACATGATTTAAGCCGTGCATTATGAATTGGAATTTCACCGTAACCAATAAGTAGCGATGTACCTATTTACCCGGGGCTCCACCAAATCATTTTGGTATTTGTTTACTTTTTTCCCCCAATCGGTGCTAAATTTCCATTCAGTTTTTAGCTGAATCCCCTTTAGGGGTCAGCTATTAATTTCTAGGAACTTAACCATTTGAGATGATGATGCTTGTGTGTATATTGCGGTCGATTATTTATTATCAAAGTGGAGTCATCTTGAGCTTCTCTTTTGTGTATATTAAAGAGTTAACCCGGAGTGTTCGTTTTCTTGTAGGATCATGGACTTGAAATCCAGAAAAGTATAATGAGTCAATTTAACCCCATTTTAACTGTAACAATGATGTGCTGTGTCGTTTTGGCAACCCAAGCTTTGGGCAGTCCGTCAATAAAGTTTGTTGATTATTTCTCTCTCGTCAGAAGATATGCGCCAAATTTAATCCAAATTGTACGAACCATTCGAGAGTAATCAAAATCAAGAAAAAGACACACCTAAACATTTATTAGAGGTAAGCTCCTTTTCACAGACAAGGAATCAGGCTTGACTAATTAATTAACTTATTCGACGTTTTGCAAAACAATAACTTATCCAGGATGCTATACATGTCCTACAGCCAGTGTGAAGCTGCGAGCAATAATGTTCTTGATTTCAAAGTTTGGCACCTGTTGTAATCGATAATGAAACCGATCTGGAGGCAGTAGGCCGGAAAGTGCGAATCATGATTGGCTTGGTGGTTTGTGGTTACTAAGAATTTTAGTATTTGGTAAGAAATTCTTGGTATTTGGTAAGAAATTCTGGAATTGTAGTAAGAAACACTTGCTAAAATACTATATAATCCTTGAGTCTTTGATTTAACGCACGATCAATCCGTGGTAACAGTCGGATAAGGTTCACCACAGCATAAAACTAGATATTAACAAACGATAATCTACTACTAACTTAGAAGATTTTAGATTTACGGTCTGAAAATGACCGAAAACGACACCATATCTCCAATAATTTTATAATTGCCTTGACTTTTTCAAAGTTGAATCTTTTTAACAACTTCTTATTTTTAGCTAATATCGGATATCGACTTGCCATTGATAACCATGCAATTTGGGCGCGTTGATCCAAAGTTGAGTCAAAAGTTATAATAAGTCTTACTTTTATTGAAAGAAAACCTACCTACTTTTCACGCAAACTGTTCGAAATTTCAATAAATTCGGGGCAAACTTACTTTACACGTCAACTGTTCGTCGCGCGAAGATACCTTATTGAAACCCATTGTAGTAAGAAACACTTGCTAAAATACTAGATAATCCTTGAGTCCTTGATTTAACGCACGATCAATCCGTGGTAACAGTCGGATAAGGTTCACCACAGCATAAAACTAGATATTAGCAAACGATAATCTACTACTAACTTAGAAGATTTTAGATTTACGGTCTGAAAACGACCGAAAACGACACCATATCTCAAATAATTTTATAATTGCCTTGACTTTTTCAAGGGTGAATCTTTTTTAACAACTTCTTATTTTTAGCTAATATCGGATATCGACTTGCCATTGCCATTGATAACCATGCAATTTGGGCGCGTTGATCCAAAGATGAGTCAAAAGTCTTACTTTTATTGAAAAAGTCTTACTTTTATTGAAAGAAAAACTACCTACTTTTCACGCAAACTGTTCGAAATTTCAGTAAATTCGGGGCAAACTTACTTTACACGTCAACTGTTCGTCGCGCGAAGATACCTTATTGAAACCACGAGACTCCAAAGAGATGGATACTTGATCGTAGCCCAGGATAACAGAGCCGCAAGTAATATTACCATCTTCCATCTGATAAGACGACTAAGGAGACCTCAGCATAACAATCTTAAGGAGACCCATAGCAATCTTGACTCCAAAGAGATGGATACTTGATCGTAGCCCAGGATAACAGAGCCGCAAGTAATATTACCATCTTCCATCTGATAAGACGACTAAGACCTCAGTATAACAATCTTAAGGAGACCCATAGCAATCTAAAAGGTGGGCGGATCACGCTCTAAGGTCCTCTGTAGCTTATCCTACCCTGAAGGAGATATTCGCTTGTTATCAAGATAGTCTCTTGATCTCGCCTTACAGGGAGTGCTACGAATGGTTTGGACTTGGGATCTGTAGGTTGGTGGTTTGAATCCAAGTAATGAAATGAAAACTAAGCGCGGTACATTAGGTAATCCAGGAATTTCTGACAAGAATTCATGCTCGTAAACTCAAACCACCTAATTGAAATATTCCTTTGCCATCCGTACAAGAGATGGTCTCTTCACCTGCCTCAGTGGTGTAGTGGTCAAGACTCTCGACTAATCAACAGGAGAGGGCGCGGGTTCAATGAAGTTTCAAATCTGTTGACCCATCTTTGGTAGTGATTGTAATTTTACTTCAAAGACAGATTGATACGAAAAGAAAAGACAATAAGAACGAAAGTAAAAAGAAAATACAAAATCACGATCTTGAAAATAACAAAGAAATATGAATTAAATCAAGAATACCTTACATAATAAGAAGAAGTTATGATCCTTAAATTTTTTTTTTTTTTTTTGGGCGCTTTAACCCTTATTGGGTCGTTCGCGCCGTAGTCCACGTTATAATATATGCGGTGGAATAGTTCTACTTTGTTCATTTGAGCTTAGTAGAGGGAACTTGTAACTCCTAAGATCTTATCGTCCCGAAAGCAAAGAGAGGAGGAAGACAAGACAGGATAGGAGAAAGCCAGCCGTTCCGCAAAAGGAGCCTTATCTGTTTAGGATAAAATCATAAAATCCGCCCAGGTAGAAATCGAACCCGCAATCTCCAAGCTAACTAGTTTGAACTTGATGTTAGTGTCCTGAAAAAAAAAAAAATCTGCGGCCTTATTATCCTGTCTTCCTTCTCTCTTCGATTTCGGGACGATAAGACCATAGCAGTTACAGTTCCCTCTGTCAAACTCTTAAAAAAAAAAAAAAAAAAAAAAAAAATCCTGTTTCATAACAATATGTTGTACAATGTATATGTTTACAACATATTGTTTACTACAGGTAGAATAGAATAGATGAGTATGAATAATATTGGAGACTTAGCTCTTGTTACCTCTCTCCACCTCATACCCAGGCAGACAGAAACACATAAGTTTCCTATCTTGTATAATTCAAAACTAGACATCAAATGATATCAAGATAAAATTTATGCCCCAACAGCTCGCTTTTTTTTCCTCCACCTCGACACGAAGAGTCCACGGTAAAAAGATTCTGGTCTCTATGTATATCTTTTAGGAGGACAGGATAGGAGAAAGGCAGCCGTCCTTAAGTGTCAACCGGTAACACAATAGAACAGGGTTGTCCAACCCGCGGCCCGCGGGCTGCATGCGGCCCGCGAAAGCCCAATGATATCAAGATAAAATTTATGCCCCAACAGCTCGCTTTTTTTCCTCCACCTCGACACGAAGAGTCCACGGTAGAAAGATTCTGGTGTCTATGTATATCTTTTAGGAGGACAGGATAGGAGAAAGGCAGCCGTGGGCCCAATCCTTAAGTATCAACCGGTAACACAATGGACATTTTTCTTTTTAGGTTTGATAGAGGGGACTGTAACAACGGAGGTCTTATCGGCCCGAGATCGAAGGATAGGAGAGGACCAGCCGTTCCAAGAACAAACCTTATCTGTTTAAGATAAAGTTCTCTCAGTCGGGAATGGAACTTGCAACCTAGCTCTTACAAAAAGGAACTCTACCCTCCAACCTAACTAATTAACAGCCAGCCGTTCCAAGAACAAACCTTATCTGTTTAAGATAAAGTTCTCTCAGTCGGGAATGGAACTTGCAACCTAGCTCTTACAAAAAAGAACTCTACCCTCCAAGCTAACTTGGCTGGCTCAGACTGATTTCAAATCTTTAAAATTAACAATGGAGCAGTTGCAAATGGGTAAAATCTATAAATAAATGGTCGATTCCTATGTAAAAAGTTGGGAGAAATCCAATTCTGAGGTCAAAACACCGAAAAAAAAAAATAACTTTTTTTTTCCTTTTAGGCGCTTTAACTATGTGTTACAACATGTCATAACTTTGAGGTAAAATCTTGCTTTTTTTCTCTCCTGTTTGATCAATCATCCTTTTTCCGATTTCTCTTATCCAATCCTTCCCCTCCTTGCAGCACACGCCCATCGTCTCAAAGGCCACAACAACTAGCTTGAAATCTCTCTGGACCAATTGTATGAACCATTCGAGAGTAATCGATCGAGAAAAAGACACACCTAAACATTTATTAGAGGTAAGTTCCTTTTCACAGACATCACGGAGAGAAAGAACATCAGTTTGGTTCTTCTTCTCTATGCATTCCGATCTTAGTCGCTTCAGTACCATAAAGATTCCAAATTAGAAATCAAATTAAAGAGATCAAAGGGTTAATATAACCGGCATGATCGTCACAATAAAATACACATTGTATTAATTTATATGATTTAGATAGATAGGTAAAATTAAACCTTTATGTACTTAAATTCATGTGAGTATAGCTATACCGGTAGAAACCCTGCTCAAAAAACCTGATCTCCTGATCAAAAGGTTCGTAACCCGGAGACATTGTGTTAAACCGAGTGGTTTAACAATGTCACCTGTTACAAGATACGTATTGTTAATTCACCAATCCTTTAATCCGCCATTTGTATCGAGCTAATGAACAAGTATGACAAGTCAATTAAAAAAAAGTAGGGAGGTACTTTACCTGCTAATATTACCAAATATCTATGGTGTATGT
This sequence comes from Diaphorina citri, assembly GCF_000475195.1. Taxonomy (NCBI): domain Eukaryota; kingdom Metazoa; phylum Arthropoda; class Insecta; order Hemiptera; family Psyllidae; genus Diaphorina; species Diaphorina citri. Next base: position 178,806 of record NW_007377831.1, on the reverse strand, counting down.
CATAAATTTTAGCTATCTTGCCAAGAGCTTGAGATATAATATGCCATGAGGTTGAAATGCATTGTGTTGGTATTCTTGTGTGTTAAATGTTTTGTTCGACGTGTAAAAATTGTCAAATTATTACTAGTGGTACAGGGAACTGTCGACCTTACTCAGAAAATTGACGGGAAAATCGTTCAGTTAAAAGCTTGGAACTTGTGGAACCCACTTCACTCCTCATGTTTGGCTTGAATATACGTTCCCTTCCACTCATGTAAAGAGTCAGCCAGTCTAGTTAGCTTGGGAGGGTAGTGTACCAGTGCCAGCATTGTGGGTTCGATTCCCGCCCGGGGAGGACTTAATCCTAAACAGATGAGGTTCGTTCTCGGAACATGGAACGGCTGGGTTTCTCCTCGTGTCCTCTCTCTTCGATTTCAGGACGATAAGACGTCCGTGCCGTTCTGCCGTTGTTACAGTTCCCTCTATAAAACCTATTTTTATTCCGTCCTTCCTTTATTATTACAATAGTAATAAAAAGGTATAAGGGACGGACTATTGTATTCGCTTCAGTGTCATCTGTCTGTCTGTCACTCTGTCTGTCCCCATAGAAGGACTTATCCAGCCCTGGTCGACCTATATATCAAATTAAAGGTCTTTTTACCAGGATCACAAAAATGGTGGTGCAAATTTTGTCCAGTCAACCATAAAACCAAAAAAAAATTCCCGGAGGGACGGACCCAGCTTGTTATTTTTAAAATGTGGTTTTCTTCCACTCAACTAAAGCATCTCTCGTCATTTTCCTATGAGGCTTGACTAATTAATTAACTTATTCGACGTTTTGCAAAACAATAACTTATCCAGGATGCTATACATGTCCTACAGCCAGTGTGAATGTGAAGCTGCAAGCAATAATGTTCTTGATTTCAAAGTTTGGCACCTGTTGTAATCGATAATGAAACCGATCTGGAGGCAGTAGGCCGGAAAGTGCAAATCATCATGATTGGCTTGGTGGTTTGTGGTTACTAAGAATTTTAGTATTTGGTAAGAAATTCTGGAATTGTAGTAAGAAACACTTGCTAAAATACTAGATAATCCTTGAGTCCTTGATTTAACGCACGATCAATCCGTGGTAACAGTCGGATAAAGTTCACCACCGCATAAAACTAGATATTAGCAAACGATAATCTAATACTAACTTCGAAGATTTTAGATTTACGGTCTGAAAATGACCGAAAACGACACCATATCTCCAATAACTTTATAATTGCCTTGACTTCTTCAAGGGTGAATCTTTTTTAACAACTTCTTATTTTTAGCTAATATCGGATATCGACTTGGCATTGATAAGCATTCAATTTGGGCGCGTTGATCCAAAGATGAGTCAAAAGTTATAATAAGTCTTACTTTTATTGAAAGAAAACCTACCTACTTTTCACGCAAACTGTTCGAAATTTCAATAAATTCGGGGCAAACTTACTTTACACGTCAACTGTTCGTCGCGCGAAGATACCTTATTGAAACCCCGAGACTCCAAAGAGATGGATACTTGATCGTAGCCCAGGATAACAGAGCCGCAAGTAATATTACCATCTTCCATCTGATAAGACGACTAAGGAGACCTCAGCATAACAATCTTAAGGAGACCCATAGCAATCTTAAAGGTGGGCGGATCACGCTCTAAGGTCCTCTGTAGCTTATCCTACCCTGAAGGAGATATTCGCTTGTTATCAAGATAGTCTCTTGATCTCGCCTTACAGGGAGTGCTACGAATGGTTTGGACTTGGGATCTGTAGGTTGGTGGTTCGAATCCAAGTAATGAGATGAAAACTAAGCCCGGTACATTAGGTAATCCAGGATTTTCTGAAGACAATAAGAACGAAAGTAAAAAGAAAATACAAAATCACTATCTTGAAAATAACAAAGAAATATGAATTAAATCAAGAATACCTTACATAATAAGAAGAAGTTATGGTCCTTAAAAGTACAGAAGTACTTACAGGGATGATGAAGAATAATCATGTTAAGACTATTGTAAAGAAAGAATAAACTTATTATTATTATAACTATCGCAACTACATACATATTAGTCAAAACAACTCGTGCAAGACATTTTGACTTGGTTTTGAATCATACAACCCAATTCTTTCTAATCTACTTTAGATAGATTTACTCGAAAATCTGTTGTTCTCTGCAATAAGTACTGGTACTCTAGATACAAAGATTTTGTCTAGATTTTGTGCATGAGAGGATCACGTATAATGATGTCTTGGCTAAGTATAAGTTGTAGATAAGTAGTAAGTACGGGTAACAATATGTTATTGGTAAATATACCTGAATCATACAACCCAATTCTTTCTAATCTACTTTAGATAGATTTGCTCGAAAATCTGTTGTTCTCTGCAATAAGTACTGGTACTCTAACTCTAGATACAAAGATTTCAGTCTAGATTTTGTGCATGAGAGGATCACGTAATAATGATGTCTTGGCTTAGTATAAGTTGTAGATAAGTAGTAAGTACGGGTAACAATATGTTATATGTTATTGGTAAATATAGGTATGCTATCGATAAGTACAGGTATGAAATTTATGTTGCAGAAACATACAAGTAAGATATGGGTCTGTATGTCTGCACGATGAAAGTAAAAGTACTGCCAGCTCGTCTAGTTATCTTGGAAGCTGCCTTGTGAGCGCTAGGTCGTGGGTTCAACTCCCGTCCGGGCGAACATTATCCTAAGTCTTTCCTATCTTGCCCCTGCCAATTTATAAACCTACTTTATAATGGATCAAATCCAAAGTAGGTATAATTATGTTTGGACTTTGGGCGTGAGAGGATCACGTATAATGATGTCTTGGCTAAGTATAAGTTGTAGATAAGTAGTAAGTACGGGTAACAATATGTTATTGGTAAATATAGGTATGCTATCGATAAGTACAGGTATGAAATTTATGTTGCAGAAACATACAAGTAAGATATGGGTCTGTATGTCTGCACGGCGAAAGTAAAATTACTGCCAGCTCGTCTAGTTAGCTTGGAAGCTGCCTTGTGAGCGCTAGGTCGTGGGTTCGACTCCCGTCCGGGCGAACTTTATCCTAAGTCTTTCCTATCCTGCCCCTGCCAATTTATAAACCTACTTTATAATGGATCAAATCGAAAGTAGGTATGTAGGTATAATTATGTTTGGACTTTGGGCCACCCTGTATACGCAACAGTATTGTCTGATCAGTTTCATTGTATCAAGATAACACCCTGTAAGCCCGAGGCGTTGATGCTTTGTGTCCAATATCTAATGTTACGTTACATACCATCTACCCATTATCAATACTTGTACTTATCTACATTTGATGCTATACGTATACAATATACATTGCCATGGTTATAATTATGGTATCTGTTATCCTGGGCTACGATCAAGTATCCATCTCTTTGGAGTCTCGGGGTTTCAATAAGGTATCTTCGCGCGACGAACAGTTGACGTGTAAAGTAAGTTTGCCCCGAATTTATTGAAATTTCGAACAGTTTGCGTGAAAAGTAGGTAGGTTTTCTTTCAATAAAAGTAAGACTTATTATAACTTTTGACTCATCTTTGGATCAACGCGCCCAAATTGAATGCTTATCAATGCCAAGTCGATATCCGATATTAGCTAAAAATAAGAAGTTGTTAAAAAAGATTCACCCTTGAAGAAGTCAAGGCAATTATAAAGTTATTGGAGATATGGTGTCGTTTTCGGTCATTTTCAGACCGTAAATCTAAAATCTTCGAAGTTAGTATTAGATTATCGTTTGCTAATATCTAGTTTTATGCGGTGGTGAACTAATGGCTGGCCTTAACTGGTACCTTGAAACAAACTCAGGGATGTCAAAACGGATATTTCCACCCATTTCCTGATTTTGAAAATTTAGACCAATTCCAATACTTTCTCATTGTACCTTCGAAGAAAGGAATAAGAGGAGGAGAAGGATAATCTACATAGGTATAGCTACTTAGGTGCCCATGGCCCATAGCAATTTACAATATCAGAGTACTTACAATTACAATACATCTTAATTTGCCATAAACCGTTAGATCGGTCGATCCGACTTTTCTAGTTACCCACCTAACTCACCACTTCTGCAGGTAAGTGATTACAACCGTTGCCTAACACGCGAAGGAACAAGATACCATTTTATGTTAAGTACCCATAATCTCCTAATATCCCCTGATCTGATGATTTCTGATTTCCAATGTCCGGCATCGAATTGTTTTCAGCACAAGTATACTTGACTTTGCCGTAAACCGTTAGATCGGTCGATCCGACTTTTCTAGTTACCCACCTAACTCACCACTTCTGCAGGTAAGTGATTACAACCGTTTCCTAACACGCGAAGGAACAAGATATCATTTTTATGTTAAGTACCCATAATCTCCTAATATCTCCAATGATCTTCTGGTGATTTCTTCCAATGTCCGGCATCGAATTGTTTTCAGCACAAGTATACTTGATCAAACCACAGTCATATTCCGGACTATACTCGACCAAACCACAGGAATAATCCCGACCACAGAACAAAATCGTCAGCCACAAGACTACGTGTTGGAGAAATGGTCGAACCTCGGCCACTTGTCCATGGCTTTGAACCTGAAGTCCTGAAACACTTGTGTCGATACTTGGGAAGAAAAACGGAGTAATTCCAATGATGGGTTTAGAATTTTAGATGTTAAGGATGAAAGACGGGCTATTTTCACCAAAATGACCTGAAGAAGTCAGCCACAAGACTACGTGTTGGAGAAATGGTCGAACCTCGGCCACTTGTCCATGGCTTTGAACCTGAAGTCCTGAAACACTTGTGTAGATACTTGGGAAGAAAAACGGAGTAACTCCAATGATGGGTTTAGAATTTTAGATGTTCAGGTGTTAAGAATAAATGACGGGCTATTTCACCAAAATGACCTGAAGATGAAGACCATGGCATGAGTTAAGAGGTGGTTTATGCTTGAGTAATTCGAGTACCTGGGCTTTGGCCATTCAATGAATTTTGGTATCTTTGAGACTTTGTGAAGTGATTTAAAATCTCATAGCTCCGTGCACAGATAACCGAATAAGAAGGGCCGCAAAAACAAAGTGGGAAGAAATACAGGAGTCACCTGGTACGTAAATGCACTTATACGTAGCATAGGTCATGAAAAGCAAAATGTCAACTCTAACTGTCATACTGACAATGATATTTGACTGTTTAGTCTATACCTCTGACATATGAAACTTGTAAATGGTATCCAGAGATAACCCATAGGTAGGTAACCCAGAAATAAACCCAGATCTGTAGGTAACCCCAGAGATAGGCCAAAAACGTAACCCGATCCCTTTTGTATGGAAATGTTTGCCATTTGCCCCTAGGATGATACTCCTATTTGAAACGTTCATTATACTGCCGAAAAGTGACTCTAAATCTTACCCATGTTATCCTTTACTTCTGTATAATAGCTGATCGTTCTCGTAACATGCTACGAGAACCCCCCCCGGCTATGTTCATGTCAGAAGATTGAGAGACCGGCTCAGGATTTGGAGTTGTATCTATATTCGGCCCGCGGCGCGGTTGACTCAGCCTCGTGAGGAAAATGAGTAGCTATGACATATAAATGCGCATAGCGACCGGTGCCAGCATGGTACGTAAACATTGGATTTTAAGATTATTGAGATATTGGGAAAATCCTACAATGCTGCAGTGAGCACCAAAGGTGTGACATAATAACACAAAGAAACTGCATTTACATAATTTGCAATTACCTACCTTTTCCTATTTACTGTGATCACAATCAGTGATTACATTTTTATACCCGTCCGTCTTCTAAAGACAGGGGGTCCTTGTCATTATATCTTGTGGCATCTTTGCAAGAATTTCAATTCTGAAATCCAGTATAACAAATGGTATTTGTAGGGCAAACACATCTTGATGTCACCAACAATATCCATATCGGCCCGTGTAAGTTCAAGTCTAATGCTGCTCTATGCTCTTATCGAAAGAAAACACTGTTCAATACTTCAGTGCTCACAAATCATAATTAAGTCATCAATGAGAAATGAAAAAATCAAACTTCGAAAAGGGGTAAAGGATAAATTTACATAGGAACATCAGGGGCGGACTGAAGGGGGTTAGAGAATTGATTAGTTTTCCGGTTAGGTATACTTACGAGGTTGACATGGGTTTGGTCTGAAAACATTAGTCCAATTTGTCTGGTCTTTCCGGACAGGCTTTAATGTTTCTGACAGCCGGCATTTTTTGCATTTTTTAAATCTTAATTGAGCAATGGGGGATATCTCACAGAGGTTAGAAAACACAGCTATAAGTAAGTTTGTTTGTTAGAACGATTTTTCGGATTTTGACTGGATTTTTTCTCCGTAAATTTTGAGTTCAATTTGGGAAGTCCCGCAGAGACCCTTTCCCTGAGTGAATTCCAGTCATTTCCCTAGATCCCCATCCCTTTACGGCCCTGGCCGAAGGACTTGGGAAGTTTGAAACTTCTGACCCCGACAGTCAAATGATATTTGTATAACCTCGCTGCCTCTATGAAAAATGTATCCCCGTAAATTAGATGCCCATGTCAAGGGCAATTTAGAGGTGGATTTCTCGGTCCCATTGTCACGTTAACCATTTGAGATGATGATGCTTGTGTGTATATTGCGGTCGATTATTTATTATCAAAGTGGAGTCATCTTGAGCTTCTCTTTTGTATAAATTAAACAGTTAACCCGGAGTGTTCGTTTTCTTGTAGGATCATTTATTATCAAAGTGGAGTCATCTTGAGCTTCTCTTTTGTATAAATTAAACAGTTAACCCGGAGTGTTCGTTTTCTTGTAGGATCATGGACCCGAAATCCAGAAAACTATAATGAGTCAATTTAACCCCATTTTAACTGTAACAATGATGTGCTGTGTCGTTTTGGCAACCCAAACTTTGGGCAGTCCGTCCATAAAGTTTGTTGATTATTTCTCTCTCGTCAGAAGATATGCGCCAAATTTAATCCAAATCAAGTCATACTCTGAATTTATTTAAGAATACATTGAAAATTGCAAATAAAACACCCCTTCCAGGCTTTCATGTCCTGGAAGGGCACTCAAAATCGAAGCCGCATCCCCACGCTGAACTGCCAGGCTTATACGTTGGAGTAGGTAAAATCTTGCTTTTTTTCTCTCCTGTTTGATCAATCATCCTTTTTCCGATTTCTCTTATCCAATCCTTCCCCTCCTTGCAGCACACGCCCATCGTCTCAAAGGCCACAACAACTAGCTTGAAACCTCTCTGGACCAATTGTATGAACCATTCGAGAGTAATCGATCGAGAAAAAGACACACCTAAACATTTATTAGAGGTAAGTTCCTTGTTTTTTTTTTTTTTTTTTTTTTTTTTTTTTTTTTTTTTTTTTTTTTTTTTTTTGTCACTAGGAAGTAGGAAGCTATTCACTATGTGAAAACTAATTTTGTTAACATATTAGGCTGTCTAATGCGTGCTGCACCCAAGTACCCAAGTATGTTGTAATTAGGCAGTAGTGGAGATGTCAAAACTCCTCATATTATTTTATACGTTGCAAGTATTCATATTGGTGGAGATGTCAAAACTCCCAATGTTATTTTGTACGTTATGATATTGATATTAGTGGAGATGTCAAAACTCCCAATGTTATTTTGTACGTTATGATATTCATATTGGTGGAGATGTCAAAACTCCCAATGTTATTTTGTACGTTATGTTTTCGTAGCTAATTATTAGGTTCTTGAGGGAGTTTTTTTCAACCTAAAATGACACTCGAACAAGTAAAGCTGCTATTGATTATAAAAGTTGGGATTATCTGTTAGCTATCTATTTGGAAACGAAAGGTAATTGTAATGTAAAGCCTACCTCTATTATTATGAGCAGGAGATGACAGGACTCCACAGCTACAGCCCAGAACAACAGCAACCATCAAAACTTTTCCAACTGAGATCTGCATTTTGACAAAGGAAAACACTCTTAGGAAAAACAAAAAATATTAAAATATATTTTGAATACAAACAAAACACTCGAACATACACAGAAACTTTCTTTTTCAACACAAATAATCACTGCCAAAAAGAAAACTTTAAATTAAAGAAATGACAATTTTTTAAAAATAAACTGAAAAGCTCGCAACTTTTTCTCTATTTTTAGCAATTCCTTGAAAAACAACAAATGTTGAATGTTTAGTTAACGGAGAATAAGAACTAGAATTTATTTTACTTTTTGCAAATGCATCGAAACAATGAAACAACAATAAAATTGAAAGCAATTATTGAAACTATTAATTTGCTGAGTTATCAATACAAAATTTCTGTAAAAATCATCCTACCCAGGAAATTATTCATGGTCCGGCACTGGTACCAAATCAGCTGATATATAACCTTCGATTTGGAAAGTGTCTTTCGTTTTGGTCCTAAACCCTCCTTCTATGTTATTCTTATTCTGAGAGGATCATGGACCCGAAATCCAGAAAACTATAATGAGTCAATTTAACCCCATTTTAACTGTAGGTAACAATGATGTGCTGTGTCGTTTTGCCAACCCAAACTTTGGGCAGTCCGTCAATAAAGTTTGTTGATTATTTCTCTCTCGTCAGAAGATATGCGCCAAATTTAATCCAAATCAAGTCATACTCTGTATTTATTTAAGAATACATTGAAAATTGCAAATAAAACACCCCTTCCAGGCTTTCATGTCCTGGAAGGGCACTCAAAATCGAAGCCGCATCCCCACGCTGAACTGCCAGGCTTATACGTTGGAGTAGGTAAAATCTTGCTTTTTTTCTCTCCTGTTTGATCAATCATCCTTTTTCCGATTTCTCTTATCCAATCCTTCCCCTCCTTGCAGCACACGCCCATCGTCTCAAAGGCCACAACAACTAGCTTGAAATCTCTCTGGACCAATTGTATGAACCATTCGAGAGTAATCGATCGAGAAAAAGACACACCTAAACATTTATTAGAGGTAAGTTCCTTTTCACAGACATCACGGAGAGAAAGAACATCAGTTTGGTTCTTCTTCTCTATGCATTCCGATCTTAGTCGCTTCAGTACCATAAAGATTCCAAATTAGAAATCAAATTAAAGAGATCAAAGGGTTAATATAACCGGCATGATCGTCACAATAAAATACGCATTGTATTAATTTATATGATTTAGATAGATAGGTAAAATTAAACCTTTATGTACCTTAATTCATGTGAGTATAGCTATACCGGTAGAAACCCTGCTCAAAAAACGTGATCTCCTGATCAAAAGATTCGTAACCCGGAGACATTGTGTTAAACCGAGTGGTTTAACAATGTCACCTGTTACAAGATACGTGTTGTTAATTCACCAATCCTTTAATCCGCCATTTGTATCAAGCTAATGAACAAGTATGACAAGTCAATTAAAAAAAAAGTAGGGAGGTACCTTACCTGCTAGTATGTCATAAATTTTAGCTATCTTTTAGGTATGTGTCTGATATTAATGTAAACCTACCGTCCGTACGCCAAAATTACCTAGCGCCGTACCGTTCTTACGCTGATATAATCGTACTCTTTATCGTCTTTACGCCGATACTACAGTACGAAATTACCACTCGTGGCTTTAGTTTAGTTAGATGATCGTGGAAACTTACAAACACCACACTTTTCACTTCAAATTTGATTCCCACTTCCCCTCCATCTCTCTCTCTCTCCTTCCCTCTCTCTCTCTCCCTCCCTGTCTCTCTCCCTTCCTGTCTTTTTCTCTCCCTCCCTCTCTCTGTCTCTCTCCTCCTCCTTCCTCCTCCCCCACCATACTCCTTCATCCCCTCCCCTCTCCCTAACTACCTGATATTTATGTACATGAGCCCTTAATTAATATTCTCAACAAATTAAACACCGGTCACTAGTACGACTGCCTGAATTTCACTTTAAATTAATTAAATATTATTACAACACGAACCCGAAGGGAAAAAAAATACAAGAAACCTCCTTTCTGATTAGTGATTATGTTACGCGGTTGCAGTATACTTCCGATTTGGAGGGTTTTTTTTTACTTTCCATTACCTACATGTAAGTAATGTTTTATTTTAATAATGTAGGTAGGTATAGGGAATATTTACCACACATATTTGGTAATTAAAAAATATTGGTGTCATTAGCCTAATAGTAAGCTTTGAGGGAAGCTTGTCCTTGTAAGCGCCAGGTCGCGGGTTTGAATCCCGCACGGGGCGGATTTTATCCTGAACAGATGGGGTTCGCTCGGAACGGCTGGATTTCTCCTGTCCTGGCTTCTCTCTTCGCTTTTGGGACGATAGGACCTTGGCTGTTGCAGTTCCCTCTATCAAACTTTTTTTTCTCTCTCTCTCGTAAAATCGAAACGGTTTTTTTTTTTTTTTTTTTTCAAACTTTTTTTTCTCTCCCCTCCTGAAAAACAAAAAGGTGTTTTTTTTTTTTTTTTTTTTTTTTTTTTGCAATGTCATAAAACTGAAACGATTTTTTTGTAGTTCCGTAGTCCAATAGAAAGTCGTGTGATGTTCGCGCCAGATTTTTTTCAACATTTTATCGAGACGAAGGAAAAACCAAGGGCTATAAACATGGAATAGATGACAGAATTAATAGTAAAATTCCTCCTTTCTTAAATTTGAAATCGAAAAAATCCGCTAATCCTTAGTTGAGAAATACGATATAACAAGGAGAAAAAAAATATTTACGATTTTTTAAAATAAAACTTGGATCACGCGATACGTATCTCGTTTAGAAGTTAGAGACAGACTAAACACAGATTACACAGAAACAAAAAATATCAAAACATGAGCATGTCCCTGTTTTCTAGCTTGAAATTTCAGCAGGTTAGGCATTTTGAATATTTTCATGAAACATGTTGAGCTTTTAGCATTTTTTTACTGTCCTTTTGTTATTGATATCGAGTCATAAGTGCATTTATTTTACTACCTATATTTGGAATTTCATTCCGGATTTGTTTGAAGCCGATTACTGAACAGGCGGTTTTTAGCGTGGTTTGATGCAATTTGTAAAAACTGTAATCAAATAAAGTCGAATTGAATTTAATTTTAATTTAAAGTGGTAGTATTTGAGTAAATGAAAATTAAAACAATTTGTTTTTATTTATTTCAATTCACTCTCTATTTATTTAGTGACATTCTCTTGAACATTTTGATTTCTTGAAGTGCATGGGAGTTTGGACATCTCCACTAATTTCAGAGTTTTGTTATCTCCACCAATTTGAAACAACGCAACGCAACGTTCCGTCAAACATTTAACCACTCGGACTCGTACAAAATCTGGTAGGTAATTTGTGAGTTCCCCCCCCCCATAACTCTCTACAGCTCAGTCTAATTTTGATGAAATTTGGCAATCTTGTTTAACATACTGCTTCAAGAAACACAATGGCTCCGTGGAAACAAAAGTGAAAAGAATTTCGGCTATTTAATTACCAAGACGTTTCTTTTGTGTAGCGAGATTTGTGCTTTCATTATTATGAGTACTAAGTGATAGTGATCTGAGTACTAAGTGATAGTGATAGAAACAACGCAACGCAACGTTCCGTCAAACATTTAACCACTCGGACTCGTACAAAATCTGGTAGGTACTTTGTGAGTTTTTTCCCCCCATAACTCTCTACAGCTCAGTCTAATTTTGATGAAATTTGGCAATCTTGTTTAACATATTTAGGTAGCGTCTGAAAGACAGATTTTGCTGATTTTGGACTAGATTGAGAAAACTCACGGTCTTCTGAGTGAGATGCTGATTTTGGACTAGATTGAGAAAACTCACGGTCTTCTGAGTGAGTTGTACAGTTCAATGATCCACTCGTAATTGACTCACTCACTAATCGTGAACCATTGTCAATGTGAATTGATAACTATATTAACCGTATCTCAACGGACAACGAGCACCTTTTTTTTCCCTTCTGGAACTTTTTATCAACTGCTTACAAAATTATTTTCATTCTACCGCACATCTTTTTTCACGGAAATTTTCTGAAAATGAAAAAAGAAGTAAAAAAAGGAAAAGGGTTTAGGAGAAAAAATCTTTTCTCTACAATAGTAAAGTAAGATAACAACAAAAAAAAGTTCGAACAGTCTGGGGTACTTTTTCTAATCTTCCAGCTCTTTTGTGAGCTTTTCTAAAATAAGGTAGTATGCTTATATCTATTGTACTTGGTCTTATAATAATGTCCAAGACTTTCCCTGAAATAGAATTCAATTCATATTATCTTGTAGTCCTAACAAATGTATTTATTGTTATTATTCTGCTTTTTTTTTCTCCTTTCTAATCCCCTAATGACCCAGTTTTTCATTGGAAAGCGCTCTTCATTGCTTCCTCCTACATTCCAGACCATCACCTCTTTCTCTCCTTGACCCTTCTATCGGTTTATAAATGTTTACATTCTTTCCCCCCCCCCTTATAATTCACTGTGAAATTTTATTTCCGGAAAACTCTCTGTAAAAAAAGCTCATCCCTAAGTACTTTAACTAAGAAACTAGAATTACATACAATACACATGTCGTTAGGGAAGCTTGTCGCTTTTGCTTGCAAAATAAAAAATCCAATTAAATATAACCGAAGAAAATTTTCAAAGAATTGATTGGGCTCGAACCACCAATCCCCACATCTGAAGTCCACTGTGTCAACCACTACATACCACTGAGGTTTAGACCCAAATCCTCACATCACACCCCAATCCTTACACTATTTTCAATGCTAATCCCATTTCAAACTTGAGCGCTGAGCTGCTCTATGCTCTTATCGAAAGAAAACACTGTTCAATACTTCAGTGCTCACAAATCATAATTAAGTCATCAATGAGAAATGAAAAATTCAAACTTCGAAAAGGGGTAAAGGATAAATTTACATAGGAACATCAGGGGCGGACTGAGGGGGTTAGGGAATTGATTAGTTTTCCGGTTAGGTATACTTACGCTTACCATGGAATAGGACGTCGGAAAAGCTAAGAGAAAACATGGCATGACGAGACCAGAATCGGCTCTACAGGGGGCTTCTGAAGTAGCCTGGGCACATGATAGATGGTAATGGTGTCATATAAATCACCTGTTTTACCATATGTAGTACATAGGTTTAGCTGTTTTAACATATGTTTACCTGTTATGACATATGTAATACATAGGTATAACTGTTCTAACATATTTAGGTATGTAATATGGTCTAAATGTCATCATAATTATTTATGAACCCATGGAATAGGACGTCGGAAAAGCTAAGAGAAAACATGGCATGACGAGACCAGAATCGGCTCTACAGGGGGCTTCTGAAGTAGCCTGGACACATGATAGATGGTAATGGTGTCACATAAATCACCTGTTTTAACATATGTAGTACATAGGTTTACCTGTTTTAACATATGTAATACACAGATATACCTGTTTTAACATATTATGTAATATGGTCTAATTGTCATCATAATTATTTATTAGCCTATAAATTCATTAGTCGTGCTAATCTGTCGGGGAAAAAAAAATACCTACATAATATCTTTACCTACATAATCTAGGAAATCTACATACTAAATTTTTTAGACATGTAAATTGACTAACGGCTACCTAGGTATTTGAACTACCTAATAATAAAAACTGAAAGACAATGGTTGCCCTTTCAACAACTTTAGTTTGTATGTGTGTGTTTCAGCATAACTCTCAAATGGTCTGATTTTGAAGACCTGGAAAAATGTTCAATATAAATAAAGACAATGAGGACTAAGGAGGGTTCTTTTGAGTATGTTACCAAGAGAATTTTGTTTTTAAATTCCTGTCAATTTCTACCAAAAATCGTAGTCCCATCACAGGACATTATGGTCGCCACTGTTTTTCGTCAGGAATATAATAGCCTCATAATCACCGTCATTAAAGGTAATAAAAACTACATGATGTGAATAAAGTGGCAACACTGGGCTACTCTCCCGCCCCCTATGGGTTTCTCTCTCGCCTTACAGGGAGTGCTACGAATGGTTTGGACTTGGGATCTGTAGGTTGGTGGTTCGAATCCAAGTAATGAGTTGAAAACTAAGCGCGGTACATTAGGTAATCCAGGAATTTCTGACAAGAATTCATGCTCGTAAACTCATACCACCTAATTGAAATATTCCTTTTCCATCCGTACAAGAGATGGTCTCTTCACCTGCCTCAGTGGTGTAGTGGTCAAGACTCTCGACTAGTCAACAGGAGAGCGCGCGGGTTCAATGAGGTTTCAAATCTGTTGACCCATCTTTTGGTTGTAATTGTAATTTTACTTCAAAGACATCAGATTGATACGAAAAGAAGTCGCGACAAATTTCGAGATCAGAGCTCATTTGTGTGAGAAAATGTGAAAAAAATCCCCCAAAAACCGGCTCGGCCTGTTTGGGACAGTGTAAAGGCCCGTCCCCACTTGTCGTTTGGAGAAAAATCGTGTCGTGTTAAATGAGAACACTCTCATTTAAATTACATTGCCTACAGGACGTTCGGAAAAAAATCGTGTGAAAGTCACGAGAAGTTGGAACGGACCTTAACCAGAGCCAATGATACCACGTGAAGAATTATTTGGTGCATTTTCCTTTCGCGAAGGGTAGGGTAGACAATAAGGGGCCAGGAGGGGCAGACCCTTCGGTTCTGAAGAGGCCATTCTATAGGGGGAGAAAAGAAAATACTACCATATTTTTCTCAAACATTTATAAATTCTAATTAACGGGTAATTATAAGAAATGAAAATATTTCTAATTGATTGTTTATTGCTCTTTTATTGACTCGATGATAATTATTATTGCCCTACTTTTTATCAACTTTTAAAAAAGTTTAGGAGGAACTTATTATTATTTTCTTTTGTGTTGGATCGGGAATTTAAATTATAGGGACCCAGAGTTACCCTTGGTTTGATTCTTGAAATTTTTCGTACCTAGTTAGAATTTTTCTTCGATAATTTTGAAATCTTTGGAAAATCCGGTAGATTTACTAGGTAACAATTTACGTATTAATGGAGCAGTTGCAAATATAGTAAAAATTATAAATAAATGGTCGATTCCTATGTAAAAAGTTGGAAAAATCCAAATCTGAGGTCAAAACTCCGAAAAAAATAACTGCCAAAAACAAAGTGGGAAGAAATACAGGAGTCACCTGGTACGTAAATGCACTTATACGTAGCATAGGTCATGAAAAGCAAAATGTCAACCCTAACTGTCATACTGACAATGATATTTGACTGTTTAGTCTATACCTCTGACATATGAAACTTGTAAATGGTATCCAGAGATAACCCATAGGTAGGTAACCCAGAAATAAACCCAGATCTGTAGGTAACCCCAGAGATAGGCCAAAAACGTAACCCGATCCCTTTTGTCTAGAAATGTTTGGCATTTGCCCCTAGGATGATACTCCTATTTGAAACGTTCATTATACTGCCGAAAAGTGACTCTAAATCTTACCCATGTTATCCTTTACTTCTGTATAATAGCTGATCGTTCTCGTAACATGCTACGAGAACCCCCCCGGCTATGTTCATGTCAGAAGATTGAGAGACCGGCTCAGGATTTGGAGTTGTAAGTATCTATTCGGCCCGCGGCGCGGTTTTACGAACTTGAATTGGGATAGTACCAAGTGTATCTTATCTAAGTACTACACCAACAGACAGTACAAATTTTGATGTGGTTCATATTTTCTACAAGGTAGGTAAGTATAACAAACCCTATCCCCTATCGTTACTTAGCAGGGCAGAACTTAACCTCCCAAAAATTACAAGGAAAATACAAAGAAATGGAAAAGAAATTTTATCCTAAGTTCTTCTTCGTCTCATTCTTCTCCTTTTCTTCCTCCTCCTTCTCATAATTCGTCTTTTTCCTCTCCTCCT
This sequence comes from Diaphorina citri, assembly GCF_000475195.1. Taxonomy (NCBI): domain Eukaryota; kingdom Metazoa; phylum Arthropoda; class Insecta; order Hemiptera; family Psyllidae; genus Diaphorina; species Diaphorina citri. The sequence continues at coordinate 162,990 of NW_007377831.1, read as the reverse complement.
TCTCATAATTCGTCTTTTTCCTCTCCTCCTTCTCATAATTCGTCTTTTTCCTCTCCTCCTTCTCATAATTCGTCTTTTTCCTCTCCTCCTTCTCATAATTCGTCTTTTTCCTCTCCTCCTTCTCATAATTCGTCTTTTTCCTCTCCTCCTTTGTGACGTCAGACTTTACGCAGTTGTTTTTTTCGTCCGTTAGGTAGCGCCACTATGCAAGCGCGCTAGCGGAGGAGCAGAAAGAACTGCGCAGAAACGTATGCGCACAAACACATTAATGCGTTGCCTGCGAGGGAGCTTTGCTCGGGACATTTGATCTGACGTCATCGCCTACGGGAGCGTATGCCGTGACGTCAAAGTTCACGATTTATTTTTTAAATCGATTGATCTCGGGATCTAGAAATCGTAAGAAAAGAAAAATTCCGTTGGTCCTCATTTTTCCTGCTCTATGACTTTGAAACATCATCCAAGTAAGCGCAACTGATCTATTGGGTGGATATTTCTATATTGGAGTTCCTCAATTGATTCCAAGGAAAGGGTTGGCCACTTTACATACCCGTTGTATTGAATGGTTCTTCATTAGCACTACAGGCAAGATTCCGCAAGAATACCCATTAAATATTCATTGGGCCCTCATCTCGAGGATCGTTCCCACTTCCCGTTTGGAAAAATCGTGTAGTGGGAATAGGTGGGTACCTCATTTAAATTATACCTATTGCCTACAAGATATGCGGAAAAAATCGGATGAAACTCACAAGTGGGAATATGGTCTTACTCATCTTCCATGCCACGGAAGATTCCGCAAGAATACCCATTAAATATTCATTGGGCCCTCATCTCGAGGATCGTTCCCACTTCCCGTTTGGAAAAATCGTGTAGTAGGGAGCTTTGCTCGGGACATTTGATGTGACGTCATCGCCTACGGGAGCGTATGCCGTGACGTCAAATTTCACGATTTACCGGTATTTGTTTAATCGATTTATCTCGGGATCTAGAAGTCGTAGAAGAGAAAGAAAAAATCCGTTGGTCCTCATTTTTCCTGCTCTATGACTTTGCAATATCACCCAAGTAGGCGCAACTGATCTATTGAGCCCAAGAAAAGGGTAGGCCACTTTCCATACCCGTTGTATTGAATGTTTTTTCATTAGCAGTATAGGCAAGATTCCGCAAGAATACCCATTCAATATTCATTGGGCTCTCATCTCGAGGATCGTTCCCACTTCCCGTTTGGAAAAATCGTGTAGTGTGTAGTGTGGGAATAGGTGGGTACCTCATTTAAATTATACCTATTGCCTACAAGATATGCGGAAAAAATCGGATGAAACTCACGATAAGTGGGAATATGGTCTTACTCATCTTCCATGCCACGAGCTCTTCATCTGCTTCAGATAAATAAGTTATGATTCGAAATATGTGTTATTTCTTGTGTTGTGTGTGTTTATGGCAAAAACGAAGACACGACAAAATTTGTTCTGGCGCTGAGATTTATGAGTTGAAGTGCTGTTGTTCTCTTTCAAAAGAATGGGATTTGTACAGTTGAGAACTTTGCCTTGCATTATGCTATCAGGTTGAGATATAATATGGCAAGAGCTTGAGATATAATATGCCATGAGGTTGAGATATAATATGCCATGAGGTGAGATTTATGAGTTGAAGTGCTGTTGTTCTCTTTCAAAAGAATGGGATTTGTACAGTTGAGAACTTTGCCTTGCATTATGCTATCAGTTTGAGATATAGGTAATATGCCAAGAGGGTGAGATATAATATGCCATCAGCTTGAGATATAATATGGCAAGAGCTTGAGATACCTATAATATGCCAAGAGCATTTATGAGTTGAAGTGCTGTTGTTCTCTTTCAAAAGAATGGGATTTGTACAGTTGAGAACTTTGCCTTGCATTATGCTATCAGGTTGGGATATAATATGCCATGAGGTTGAGATATAATATGCCAAGAGGTTGAGATATAATATGCCATGAGGTTGAGATATAATATGCCATGAGGTTGAAATGCATTGTGCTGGTATTCTTGTGTGTTAAATGTTTTGTTCGACGTGTAAAAATTGTCAAATTATTACTAGTGGTACAGGGAACTTTCGACCTTACTCAGAAAATTGACGGGAAAATCGTTCAGTTAAAGCTTGGAACTTGTGGAATCCACTTCACTCCTCATGTTTGGCTTGAATATATGTTCCCTTCCACTCATGTAAAGAGTCAGCCAGCCTCATCATTTTCCTATCCGAAAAGTGACTCTAAATCTTACCCATGTTATCCTTTACTTCTGTATAATAGCTGATCGTTCTCGTAACATGCTACGAGAACCCCCCCGGCTATGTTCATGTCAGAAGATTGAGAGACCGGCTCAGGATTTGGAGTTGTAAGTATCTATTCGGCCCGCGGCGCGGTTTTACGAACTTGAATTGGGATAGTACCAAGTGCAAGAGTAAAAAAAAAAAAACACTCACATAATCACAGAGTCTAGCATGGTTCATAGCAACCATACTTACGTCACCTGCGGCTATCACTGGTACCCACGTTACAAAATTTCAGTCCAATTAACGAAAACTTGTTCGAAATTGTTTGCAATAGTCGAAAACATGAATTTACTCCACATATTCATTAACCAAAACAGAAAAAAACACAAATTTAACAAAAATATATGTAAAAAACAAAAACAAACAAGAAATGGGGTCAATATTGTTGTTAAAAAACAAACAATATTATCATTATCATCGTTAGAAACGTGAACATTTTAACCCTTATCGCGTACCAAATATATCTTATCTAAGTACTACACCAACAGACAGTACAAATTTTGATGTGGTTCATATTTTCTACAAGGTAGGTAAGTATAACAAACCCTATCCCCTATCGTTACTTAGCAGGGCAGAACTTAACCTCCCAAAAATTACAAGGAAAATACAAAGAAATGGAAAAGAAATTTTATCCTAAGTTCTTCTTCGTCTCATTCTTCTCCTTTTCTTCCTCCTCCTTCTCATAATTCGTCTTTTTCCTCTCCTCCTTCTTCTTCATCTTCTTTTTCTCATTCAGGTCATCAATCCCTCCTAGTAGCAGGGCAGAACTTAACCTCCCAAAAATTACAAGGAAAATACAAAGAAATGGAAAAGAAATTTTATCCTAAGTTCTTCTTCGTCTCTTTCTTCTCCTCTTCTTCCTTTTCTTCCTCCTCCTTCTCATAATTCGTCTTTTTCCTCTCCTCCTTCTCATAATTCGTCTTTTTCCTCTCCTCCTTCTTCTTCTTCTTCATCTTCTTTTTCTCATTCAGGTCATCAATCCCTCCTATGTATCATTATGTAATCCTGATTTGATGAGTTATTTGATGGAAAAAGTTTCAAGAACATTTTATAAGTCCCAATGGCCTTGCTTTAAGTTTCCAAAGAGTCAAGGAGCCATTGCGTAGGCCACAGAATATTCTAATTCAATTTCCAAGGCAAAAAGTTTTTTTTATTTGATTTTTTGGGTAAAAAATACTAAAAAGTGAAGACGAAAAAAAAAAAATTCAATCCCTCCTATGTATCATTATGTAATCCTGATTTGATGAGTTATTTGATGGAAAAAGTTTCAAGAACATTTTATAAGTCCCAATGCGGCCTTGCTTTAAGTTTCCAAAGAGTCAAGGAGACATTGCGTAGGCCACAGAATATTCTAATTCAATTTCCGAGGCAAAAAGTTTTTTTTATTTGATTTTTTGGGTAAAATATACTAAAAAGTGAAGACGAAAAAAAAAAAGATACAATATTAATACACAGCGTGCTTTGTGAGCTGAGAAAAAAATCGTGAGTACTGTCTGAGAAACCACGGTAGGTATGTCAGACTGTCTGAGAAACCACGGTAGGTATGTCAGACTGTCTGAGAAACCACGGTAGGTATTTCAGACTGTCTGAGCGTGAGTGGCAGGCATAAAAGCTCATATTTTCTTGAAGAAACCGTCTTTGGTTAGCGCGAATGGCTGGCCTTAACTGGTACCTTGAAACAAACTCAGGGATGTCAAAACGGATATTTCCACCCATTTCCTGATTTTGAAAATTTAGAATAATTCCAATACTTTCTCATTGTACCTTGGAAGAAAGGAGTAAGAGGAGGAGGAGAAGGATAATCTACATAGGTATAGCTACTTAGGTGCCCATTGCCCATAGTAAATTACAATATCAGAGTACTTAAAGTTTACAAGTTTACAATACATCCTAATTTGCCATAAACCGTTAGATCGGTCGATCAGACTTTTCTAGTTACCCACCTGACTCACCACTTCTGCAGGTAAGTGATTACATTTCCTAACACGCGATGGAACAAGATACCATTTTATGTTAAGTACCCATAATCTCCTAATATCCCCTGATCTGGTGATTTCTGATTTCCAATGTCCGGCATCGAATTGTTTTCAGCACAAGTATACTTGACCAAACCACAGACATATTCCGGACTATACTCGACCAAACCACAGGAATAATCCCGACCACAGAACAAAATCGTCAGCCACAAGACTACGTGTTGGAGAAATGGTTGAGCCTCGGCCACTTGTCCATGGCTTTGAGCCTGAAGTCCTGAAACACTTGTGTCGATACTTCTGAAGAAAAACGGAGTAAGTCCAATGATGGGTTTAGAATTTTAGATGTTAAGGTGTTAAGGATGAAAGACGGGCTATTCTCACCAAAATGACCTGAAGATGAAGACCATGGCATGAGTTAAGAGGTGGTTTATGCTTGAGTAATTCGAGTACCCGGGCTTTGGCCAATCAATGAATTTTGGTATCTTTGAGACTTTGTGAAGTGATTTAAAATCTCATAGCACCGTGCACAGATGACCGAATATGAGGAGGTATTAATTATAAGAAGGGCCGTTTTACCATGGCATGAGTTAAGAGGTGGTTTATGCTTGAGTAATTCGAGTACCCGGGCTTTGGCCAATCAATGAATTTTGGTATCTTTGAGAATTTGTGAAGTGATTTAAAATCTCATAGCTCCGTGCACAGATGACCGAATATGAGGAGGTATTAATTGTAAGAAGGGTCGTTTACTGCAGTTTTCCATTAAGAAATGTCCATTAAGAAAGAACTGTTGGCATAATGGGACTTTTTATTAAAGAAATAAATAAGGTGTGTTAAATAAAATGGAATTTTTTATAAATATAAAACGCCTCGTAAATTGTATAAAGACTCAAAAATTACATATCTACATCTGTGTTTAACTGTTCCATTCTGATTTAAATTTCAGCAATTCAAAGAACAAAAATATTCTTTTAAATCTTTAACGTTGAACATACCGGGGACAAAATATCAGTTGACACTTTATCTCGATAAATTATAAAAAAATTAAACAGGACGAAACCGCAGACATAATATTAGTAAGTTGTACAAAAATAAACAATATCAGTGATGCATCAGTTAGCACGGTGGACTGGTTGGGGGTTCGTATCGGGCAACGACAATTGTTATAAACCTTTACCCACCTACAAAACAAAACATCCCTAGTTTAGGTACTCCAGACTATTTTCTAAACTGTCTTCAAGGAATGGGACCAACAATAAAAAGAATGGTAAAAAAAAAGCGTAGGTACCCATTTGAACAAAAATTACATGACCACTAAAGATCCAAGGTTTTAGGCACTTAGCTAAATAGGTATGTTTAAAAAATTAAGTGAAACCCATCATGATTATGATTCCGATGATAACAAAGACTTAAAGATATAATAAGGGGTTAATGGGTTGGGAAGTAATTGAAATATCCAATTTAACCCTTGTAGACTTGATGTTTTGTTAAAATAAAATGGTCCCTGTCCCTACTTGTAGTGTAGAGATAGTAGAAGAAGATTCTTATTTAGGTGTATTTTCCTTTCGGGAAACTGTCAGAAACGGAACCGATTCCCTTTTGTAAACTGAAATGGCGCCTGTATACTAAACTATATTAGGAAATCCAAAATGGTTTGCCATCGTAATCGGTTCCGTTTACGAAAAAAATACACCTTTTCTTGTCATTTTCTGAGTCAAGTTTCGAGGGTTTTGGTTTAAAAGGTTCTTTGAAAATTCAAGACCCAATAAATCCGCGAAACACCAAAAACTCGTTACGTGCAACGAAAGGTTAAAAAAAGGTCTTTTCAGATTATGATTCCGATGATAACAAAGACCTGGATATAATAAGGGGTTAATGGGTTGAGAAGTAATTGAAATATCCAGTTTAACCCTGGTAGGCTTGGCGTTTTGTTAAAATAAAATGGTCCCTACTTTAAGTGTAGAGATAGTAGAACAAGTTTCTGATTTAGGTAAATTTCCTTTTGGGAACCGGTTCCCTTCCGGAATCTGAAATGGCGCCTGTACTAAATCATAGGAAATCCAAGATGGCGCGTCATCGGAATCAGTTCCGTTTCCGAAAGAAAAAAACACCTTTTCTTGTCATTTTCTGGGAGAAGTTTTAGGGGTTTCAGATAAAAAGGTTCCTCAAATCCAAGACCCAATATAGCCATGAAACACCAAAAAAACTCGTGACGTGCAACGGAAGGTTAAAAAAAGGTCTTTTCGAAACAAAACGTTTCTGAAAAAACACTCAATATTATGTGCATTTAAGTACTTAGCACTAATTATGATCTATTAACGAAAAAAGGTCTCATTTTATGAAGATCGAACCCGGCGCCTCGACAGACAACGAACTCAGGTCATAAAAATGTATTTGAACAACAAAACATTGTACAGTCGAACATGGATAATGAGGAAACCGGTTACCTGGATATTTGGAGTTCGTAGTTCCTGACTTTTAGTACAAAGAAACTCTTTATATGAGAGAAATTGAGCTCTACATTTGAAATTTGAATATTTTCGGGAGCACTTAGCACTAATTATGATCTATTAACGAAAAAAGGTCTCATTTTATGAAGATCGAACCCGGCGCCTCGACAGACAACGAACTCACGTCATAAAAATGTATTTGAACAACTAAACATTGTACAGTCGAACATGGATAATGAGGAAACTGGATACCTGGATATTTGGTGTTCGTAGTTCCTGACTTTTAGTACAAAGAAACTCTTTATATTGAGCGGAATTGAGCTCTACATTTGAAATTTGAATCTTTTCGGGAGCATATGAATGGAAAGCGAACAACACTCTTCTGTGCCCATGCAGATGAGAACTCTCGAAAATTTTAGGGTTCAAAATTGCGAGGAAAAAGAAAGAAAATCGTGAGTCAGTTTTCATCATTTTACGCTTCGCTGATTTTTCCCATTTTTGATTTATTTGAAGCTATTTTCAGTGAGGTTTTTTCTTCACAAAATCTCTGACAAGTGTACATCGCAAGAATGGGTATTCGCGCTTCGCTGATTTTTCCCATTTTTGATTTATTTGAAGCTATTTTCAGTGAGGTTTTTTCTCCACAAAATCTCTGACAAGTGTACATCCCAAGAATGGGTATACCTGAAAGAAATGTTTGTTGTTTAGGTACCTTTTGGTAAATCGAACTTGCTGAAACTATAAATTTGAGTCGTGAAAATAGCCTTGAGGCCCTTGAAGGTAAGTCAATATTTTATACTTAGGTACTCTTTTTAGTAAGTTGTACAAAAATAAACAATATCAGTGATGCATCAGTTAGCACAGTGGACTGGTTGGGGGTTCGTATCGGGCAACGACAATAAACCTTTACCCAACTACAAAACATCCCTATTTTGGGTACTCCAGACTATTTTCTAAACTGTCTTCAAGGAATGGGGCCAACAATAAAAAGAATGGTAAAAAAAAGCGTAGGTACCCATTTGAACAAAAATTACATGGCCACTAAAAAAATCCAAGGTTTTAGGCACTTAGCTAAATAGGTATGTTTAAAAAATTAAGTGAAACCCATCACGATTATGATTCCGATGATAACAAAGACCTGGATATAATAAGGGGTTAATGGGTTGAGAAGTAATTGAAATATCCAGTTTAACCCTGGTAGGCTTGGCGTTTTGTTAAAATAAAATGGTCCCTACTTTAAGTGTAGAGATAGTAGAACAAGTTTCTGATTTAGGTAAATTTCCTTTTGGGAAACTTTGGGAACCGGTTCCCTTCCGGAATCTGAAATGGCGCCTGTACTAAATCATAGGAAATCCAAGATGGCGCGTCATCGGAATCAGTTCCGTTTCCGAAAGAAAAAAACACCTTTTCTTGTCATTTTCTGGGAGAAGTTTTAGGGGTTTCAGATAAAAAGGTTCCTCAAATCCAAGACCCAATATAGCCATGAAACACCAAAGATTTGTGCTTTCATTATTATGAGTACTAAGTGATAGTGATAGTGTACGTGAGAGGATAATAAGATTGTTGATAACACTGATTAGATAAGTGCTGATTGATTGGAATCACTCGGATTAATTATAATTATTATTATATTATTGGATTCTATTTTTATTTGACTCATAGGTATCAGGTTTTCTACTTGTATTATTGGAAAAGGACATTTGTATGATTAGGTCCAAACAAATATTATTCCTTTATTCAACATCAACAACGTATGTTTGAAAAATCAACCCGGCCTACAACATACGCACTACGAAATCAACATGGCCTGTAACATGCACTCAATGAAATTCTATGCTGAGCAATTCAAACAGAAAGCCAAGGTGCTCCGAGATTCGATTTCACTACAGGGTCATGGATTCTGTTGACTTTCAGCAAAAACTACACGAAAGTTCAATGATTAGCATAATGGAAGAGTCACTCTAGCGTGCTAGTTTTCTAGTTTTGTGTTCGGGGTTTTGACGTTCTTTCCAACATTTTCAAACTTTCCAATTGGAAACTGTTTTCTGGTGCAGATGCAGGTAGATGGTAGAGTGGAATGTTTAGTGGGTTTCCGAATATCTGCAATCATGTATTCAATTTCATTGACTGTCCAATATACCTACAGGGTGAAATGGATTACAGGGAAAAAAGCAGGGACTACAGGGATAAGTAAATATTGCTATAGGGACAGAACAATGTATAGGTACAGTGAAAGTACTCGTAGGTCTAGGATAGAAAAGTAAACGTGAAATTCCTGCTAATTCTAACAGATTTTTGCGATATTATAATTTGCAATTACCTTTTCCCATTTACTGTGATCACAATCAGTGATTACATTTTTATATCCGTCCGTCTTCTAAAGACAGGGAGGCCTTGTCATTATATCTTGTGGCATCTTTGCAAGAATTTCAATTCTGAAATCCAGTATAACAAATGTTATTTGTAGGGCAAACACATCTTGATGTCACTAACAATATCCATATCGGCCCGTGTAAGTTCAAGTCTAACTTATTGAGATATTGGGAAAATCCTACAATGCTGCAGTGAGCACCAAAGTTGTGACATAATAACACAAAGAAACTGCATTTACATAATTTGCAATTACCTTTTCCTATTTACTGTGATCACAATCAGTGATTACATTTTTATACCCGTCCGTCTTCTAAAGACAGGTAGGCCTTGTCATTATATCTTGTGGCATCTTTGCAAGAATTTCAATTCTGAAATTCAGTTTAACAAATGGTATTTGTAGGGCAAACACATCTCGATGTCACTAACAATATCCATATCGGCCCGTGTAAGTTCAAGTCTAATTCTGTTGAAACAAAATACGGTTCCATATTATTATCAAAGTTGCAGAAAACAGGCATATCCCAAGTAAAAACTTTGTAGGAACATACCGAGTGGAACTTTTATATCCAGGACTTATAGTGTTTGGGATTTGCATTTCATTAAGAGTTTAGAGTTGTATGGTGATGGTGACTACATACGAGTAGTGTAAAAACTTCTCTCTTGTTATTGTAGTCTCCTACACAATGGGTTTGGGATTTGCATTTCATTAAGAGTTTAGAGTTGTATGGTGATGGTGACTACATACGAGTAGTGTAAAAACTTCTCACTTGTTATTGTAGTCTCCTACACAATGAGTCTGAATTTTATTAAAGTAAATAGATTGCTACCTCTATCTTGTAGATAATCTACTGGGTATTCATAGTGAAGAAATCGGGTGTTTGCAGATTCGTAGAAGACTCATCCTCTAGGGCTGTTCACCCCTAAACCTAAGCCTCGGAGTGGGCTTTTTGTGTGTGAATCGGGTACTAGAAGGTAGACTTAAAATTACAAAATATAACCTAGTGTTTGAGGTACTCAGCATGTTGCTCAAATAGAACTACCAGCTCCTTTACCCCAGCAGTAGGATACCTACTAATATCATTGAGATCAAATGCTCAAACAATGTTGAGGATAAAATTACAAACCTCGGCTGGGATTGAACTCGCGCCCTCCTGATTACCAGGCGAGCCTCTTGAACACTACACCACCGAGGCAGACAATATATCCCAGAATATATCCTAGATCTACAGTTTCATGTTGACTTTGTACGAACTTTATGTTGGTCCACTTTCGGACGTTTCTCCGAGTTTAGCGTTTTAATTTGGACTGGTCTTGGTTTTTCACTGAAAATTCTCCATTTCCTAAATAAATACATAATGAGTAATATTCCCTTGGTTCACCCTGTATGTTTCAAGTAGCTGTAGTTCATTCCACCGTTTATATTAATGTATTGAACCCAGAAATCTACCTACAAATCCGCGAACAAAATCGCGAAATCCGCGAACATAATCGGCAAATCCGCGAACATAATCGCCAAATCCGCGAACATG